>NC_134268.1:125466119-125633619 GCF_031893055.1 Leptodactylus fuscus
TACTTTTCTGGCCCTTCACGTGAGCCCTTCCAAATTAAGTTAGAGGCCCTTAAGCTGAGCTACCAGTAGAGATTGAGGCCCTTGAAGTGACTTGAGCCTTTTACCAGCATAGTTTTAGGTCCTTTAAGTTAGTTCCGCCTTGCACCAGCAGAGTTTTTTGCCCTTGGGGTGAGTTGAGCCTTTAACCAGCAGTGTTTTTGGCCCTTGGAGTGAGTTGAGCCTTTTAACAGCGAAGTTAGTCCAGCAGGTGTCATCAGGCACTAGACGTTTGTGGTACAGCCAATCAGGAGTGCAGTACCATCTGGTGATAAGTTTGTATTGGTTCTTTTGGATGCGAACAGAAGGTGATATACGATGAGAATTGGACAAGATAAAATCCACATCATCCGGTGATAGCTGTAATTTCAATTCCAGTTCCCACGACGACAAGTACGCTGGTTTGTAGAAAGATTTTGGGGAGATATGGTAATTTAGTAGTTGGGATATTTTCCTAAGCATCCTGGTAGGAGAGAGTACAATTTTTTCTAAGCTGTGCGCTCAACACTGCTACATCTGAGATCGGACTGTGGACCGATCTTAGACTCCGCCTCCTCTGGCACTCAGCTTTGCTACATTTCTAGTGTAGCAGAGCTGAGCGCACATTCAGCTCTGCTACATCTCAAGTGTACAGTCATGGCCAAAAGTTTTGAGAATGATACAAATTATTAATTTTTACAAAGTCTACTGCTTCAGTTTTCCTAATGGCAATTTGCATATACTCCAGAATGTTATAAAGAGTGATCAGCTTAACAGCAATTACTTGCAGAGTCAATATTTGCCTAGAAAATGAACTTTATCCCCCAAAATACATTTCAACATCATTGCAGCCCTGCCTTAAAAGGACCAGCTACCACAGGTGTGGGTGTTGATGAGGACAGGGCTGGAGATCAATCTGTCATGATTAAGTAAAAATGACACCACTGGACACTTTAAAAGGAGGCTGGTGCTTGGCATCATTGTTTCTCTTCTGTTAACCATGGTTATATCTAAAGAAACACGTGCAGTCATCATTGCACTGCACAAAAATGGCTTAACAGGGAAGAGTATCGCAGCTAGAAAGATTGCACCTCAGTCAACAATCTATCGCATCATCAAGAACTTCAAGGAGAGAAGTTCCATTGTTGGCAAAAAGGCTCCAGGGCGCCCAAGAAAGACCAGCAAGCGCCAGGACCGTCTCTTAAAAGTGTTTCAGCTGCGGGATCGAGCTACCAGCAGTGCAGAGCTTGCTCAGGAATGGCAACAGGCAGGTGTGAGTGCATCTGCACGCACTGTGAGGCGGAGACTCATGGAGCAAGGCCTGGTCTCAAGGAGGGCAGCAAAGAAGCCACTTCTCTCCAGAAAAAACATCAGGGACAGACTGATATTCTGCAAAAGGTATAGGGAGTGGACTACTGAGGACTGGGGTAAAGTCATTTTCTCTGATGAATCCCCTTTTCGATTGTTTGGGACATCTGGAAAACAGCTTATTCAGAGAAGACGAGGTGAGCGCTACCACCAGTCTTGTCTCATGCCAACTGTAAAGCATCCTGAAACCATTCATGTGTGGGGTTGCTTTTCAGCTAAGGGATGCAGCTCTCTCACAGTCTTGCCTAAAAACACAGCCATGAATAAAGAATGGTACCAGAATGTCCTCCAAGATCAACTTTTCCCAACCGTCCAAGAGCAGTTTGGCGCTCAACAATGCCTTTTCCAGCATGATGGAGCACCTTGCCATAAAGCAAAGGTGATAACCAAATGGCTCAGGGAACAAAACATAGAGATTTTGGGTCCATGGCCTGGAAACTCCCCAGATCTTAATCCTATTGAGAACTTGTGGTCAATCATAAAGAGATGGGTGGACAAACAAAAACCTACAAATTCTGACAAAATGTAAGCATTGATTGTGCAAGAATGGACTGCTATCAGTCAGGATTTGGTCCAGAAGTTGATTGAGAGCATGCCAGGGAGAATTGCAGAGGTCCTGAAGAAGAAGGGTCAACACTGCAAATATTGACTTGCTGCATTAACTCATTCTAACTGTCAATATAAGCTTTTGTTACTCATAATATGATTGCAATTATATTTCTGTATGTGATAAAAACATCTGACAAACACACATAAAAACCAGAGGGCAGCAGATCACGTGAAAATATAATATTTGTGTCATTCTCAAAACTTTTGGCCATGAATGTAGAAGAGCTCAGCGCTAAATATTAGGGGTCTTTGAGCCACTAACCTCTTTGTTTGTGTTGCTGACCAGGGGCGAAATTTAACCCCTGGCAGCCTGCATCTGTAGCATCTACTCACAGGTGTGTTTAACCAGTGCAGTTAAACTGGTGAAACCTTGTTGCAGTCTGTTCAGGGCTCATTCACATCCTCTCCGTTGTGCAGGTTTCCGTTTCCTGCATAAAACAGAGCAGGATACGGAAACCTGAAGGAGACTTTCTCACCCATTCATTTGAATGGGTGAGAAAGCTGTTCGGCCGTGAGCGGTGGTGAGCGTTTTGCGCTCTCCGCCGCGAAACCGGGTTTTATAATCCGGACACAGAGTCAGACATGCAGTACTCTGTGTCTGGATTAAAAAATCCGGTTTCGCGGCGGAGAGCATAAAACGCTCACCGCCGCTCACGGCTGGACCCGGTCTGTGCTTTGCGTCTTCTGGCATGCAGAAGACGGAAAGCACAGAACGGAAGGCTGAACGCAGGTGTGAACCTAGCGTCACACTGTATCACAGATGCTATTATCTAGTGCAGTTAAACTGGTGAAACCTTGTTGTAGTCTGTTCACACTGTATCACAGACGCTATTATCCACTGCAGTTAAACTGGTGAAACCTTGTTGCAGTCTGTTCACACTGTATCACAGACGCTATTATCCAGTGCAGTTGATCTGGTGGAAACTTTGTTGCAGTCTGTGCGCGCTGAATCGTACAAATCTCAACTGTCCAGTGCAGTTAACTGGCAGTCATGACTAAAGCCTTGTTCAGACAGATGGCTGCCTTCTGGGGCCTGTGGACCTCGACTGCAGCTACCAGCACAGTCTAAATGGTTCTGCCGTCATTCACATTATTTAAATATATATAGGCAGAACCGTAACAGCGCTTAACACTGCTACATCTGAGCTCGGACTGTGGACCGATCTTAGACTCCACCTCCTCTGGCACTCAACTCTGCTACATCTCTGGTGTAGCAGAGCTCAGCGCACACTCAGCTCTGCTACATCTCAAGTGTAGCAGAGCGCAGCGCACGGCCAGCTCTGCTACATCAAGGTGTAGCAGAGCTGTGCACTCAACACTGCTACATCTGAGATTGGACTGTGGACCGATCTTAGACTCCGCCTCCTCTGGCACTCAGCTCTGCAACATCTCTGATGTAGCAGAGCTAAGGGCACACTCAGCAATACTACATCTCAAGTGTAGAAGAGGTCAGCACATACTCAGCTCTGCTACATCTCTATTGTAGCAGAGATCAGCGAATGGCTAGTTCTGCTACATGGTGTAGCATGGCAGTGCGGATTGTGATCCGTCGGGTGTGGAGAAGGCATCGGGCGGAAGCTTCTATTTTTGCTCTCCTTGGGTGGGTAAGAAAAATCTGAATCTTCTGGGAATCCAGAATGAACCGTAGGAATTTCTTCTGGGTGGATGGCACTATTTCTGACTTCTCCCAGATGATTAGCCAACCCAACTCTTGGAGAAAGGAGATGGCTATCCGGAGGTGATGATGAAGAAGGCATCGGGCGGAAGCTTCTATTTTTGCTCTCCTTGGGTGGGTAAGAAAAATCTGCATCTTCTGGGAATGCAGAATGAACCGTAGGAATTTCTTCTGGGTGGATGGCACTATTTCTGACTTCTCCCAGATGATTAGCCAACCCAACTCTTGGAGGAAGGAGATGGCTATCCGGAGGTGATGATGGAGAATTGAAGTAGACTGAGCTTTTATAAGCCAGTCATCGAGGTAGGGAACTACGAATAGGCCTTGCAGTCTGAGGGCGGCAGCAACAGGTGTGACCATCTTGGTAAAGACGTATGGGGCAGATGAAATGCCAAAAGGCAGTGCAGTGAATTGAAGGTGCTCTCTGTGGCCAGCCATAAAAACAGCTATTCATAGGTACTTCTTGTGTGGTGGGTAGATGGGAATGTGTAAGTAGGCATCTTTCAGGTCTGGGGTGACCATGACCTCGTTGTGCAATAGAAAGGTGGTTACTGTTATGGTCTGGGGATCTCTGACCATGGACTGTCCCCTGACTGATAACTTCTCAGTCAAGTAAACATAAAAGAAAAAACAAAATGCAAAACTAATGAGCAGTTTGTCCTGCCTTGGACACTAGAAGTAGCCGTGGGCTCGAATAACTTGCCTGAGTGGGCATGAACACAGCCGGAGAAATAGCTCACCTATAAAGTGAAACAGAAACCCCTGTCTAGTTTCACATTTATGAAGGAGAAGCGGATACAGAAGAAGCCACCCCACAGAGGTCTGTGGGGACAGACTGGACACGGTGAATTTGAGGAACGCAAAGTATAGTGTAGAAAATAAATGCAAAATGCAGGAATACTGAACTTAAGCAAAGGGATAGGATAAACAGAACTTAGTATCACACACAAAAAAACTACAAAAAAATCCAAGCCTCTAAACAGCAAAATAAACTAGGGCTCACTATGCCCGGAACAATTATGTTTGGAAAAGGGAGCTAAATACTTAACAAGGTCCAGATAGTGTGAACAGGCAGCTAAGGAAGCTGAATGGGCCAGGACTTAGATGCAGATGGAATTGCAGGCTTCAGACAGACAGACCATGTCTGGGACACAGGCACTGAAGATTTAAGACCGGCATCAGGTATCAAGCACAGCAGGTTTAAATAGTAAGGAGCAGGACTCGGAACCACCCGCAGCCTGTAAAGGTTTCAGCACTGCAAGGGACTTTAACCCCTTCAGGGGCCAAGACTCATGAAGCACTGATCCATATTGCAATATGCGCACAAGAGCTATGATTAAGAGACCAGGTTGGTCTCGAAACGCGTCAGCCATTATTATGCGTTACTGACAGCGGTTTTTATATTGTCCTGTCCGACCATCTTTCGTATGTGTTTTTTCTATCTACATGGAGTGTTTTTTGTGAATTTTTAAAGAAGAAAATATGAATAAAATCATTGGATTTTAAAATTTACTGAACAAGTGTCGCAGATCCTTCTATGTTTCACCACGATTTGGAATACTAATCTTTTGGATCCTCAGTCCCGGAGGCGTTTCGGATGGTGCACCTTGTTCATCAGGAAAGGGTGAGCGATATTGGACTTTTCTTTTTTTGATATTGAAAATTGCTAATTGTAGTATGTTTGACGACTGGTGCAAAAACTTCATCATAGTCTTCTCCATATTTCTGAGTATAACCTTTAGCTACGAGTCTCGCTCGAAATCGTTCAGCTGTGCCATCCGTTTGATATTTTACCATAAAAACCCATTTACATCCTATGGTTTTTCTTCCTTCTGGTAATTCTGTCATTGTCCAGGCCTTATTATCGCGCATGGATTTCATTTCTGTTTCTGTTGCTTTTATCCATTTGTTAGCTTCTTCTTCCGAGAGTTTTGATATGTCTTCCCAAGATGTAGGTTCATATATCTTATTTGTACTTGCCTTGTATGAAAGACGTACAGGTGGTTTTCCCTTGTTCTCTCTTATTGAACGTCTTGGTTCATTGTTTGCCTGTTCTTGTATCTCTTTACTTTCAGTGTTTTGATTTTCGGCAATTTCTACTTCTTTCTCATCAGATATTCCTGCATTGATATCACTGCTTTCATCATTTCTCATTTCCAGTGATGTCATTATGTCATCATTTAGATCCTCAATGAATGTCACACTGTTACTCACTGTAACTCTGTCTGTCTTCGGATCTAGGATTCTGTATCCTTTGCAGTTTTCACAGTATCCAACAAATATTCCTTCTACGGCTCTGTTTTGAAGTTTGGATCGTTTCTCTTCTGGAATAAACACAAAGGCTTTACAACCAAAAACTCTTAAATGCTTCACACTTGGTTTATTACCTTGCCATAGCTCATATGGGGTCTTTTTCAGTTTCCTTGAAAAAAGTCTGTTTTGCAGATAAGTGGCCGTCATTGCTGCTTCACCCCAATATTTCTCTGGTAGTTTGGAATCTGTCAGCATACATCTTATCATTTCAGTCAAAGTTCTGTTTTTTTCTTTCTGCTACCCCATTCTGCTCGGGTGTGTATGGAACAGTCTTTTGATGCTCTATTCCATTCTGTTTTAAGTAGTTTTCTATTTGGTGTCCTGTAAATTCACCTCCATTATCACTTCTAATGATGATTGGCTTCCTTCGAAACTTGTTACTCGACTTTGTCACATAGTCTTGTAATTTACTGAAAACTTCACTTTTGTTCTTTATTAAGTACGTGACTGTGTATCTTGAATAGTCATCTATGAAAGTCACCATGTATCTATTACCTCTTGATGTGGTCACTTTCATGGGTCCACATACGTCAGTATGTACCAAGTCAAGTGGTCTTTTGCTTCTTGTTTCACTTTCTTTAGTCATTGACACTCTTGTAGCTTTTGATTTTATACAACATTCACATTTCATGGTCATTGAGCAATTAGATATTAATAGATCTTTTGTCAAATTTTTCTTCTGTAATGCCATTATACTTTCAGGATGTCTGTGTCCTAGACGTCTATGCCATACATGAATACAATTCTTGTGATCATGTGTACATAACTTCACCTGTTCCTGTACTGTGTCTAGATGATATAATTGTTCTCCTGCATTTACACTGACTATAACCTTGTCTCCTGCTAGGATTGTACACTTATCATCTTTGAATTTTACAGTAAGTCCTTTAGCTGTTAGACGTTTTACGGATAACAACCCTCCTTCTAGTCCTGGAACATACAATACATCCTTTACTAGGACTTTTACATTATTTCCAGATTTATCACAACAGATCAACATTCCTTGTCCAATACCTTCTGCTGTTATTCTGCTTCCATCTGCAAGATAAATTGCTTCCTTCTTATCTAAATCAAGCTCAGTAAAGAAACTTTTATTACTTGTCATGTGACTTGTTGCTCCTGAGTCAATAAACCAACTTGATGATGATGATGATGATGATGACTTTTTATCAGCTGCTTTAAATGTACCATTGCAGTGATCTGCATGTGAGTTAGAAATGGAGCTTTTCACTTTCTGTTTACTGTCTCTCTGTTGTAATTTTTGTTGTTCTGCTTTCCATATGGAACAATTTTTCTTTAAATGATCCTTTTTCTTATATCTGAAACACTCTCTTGTTTCTGTGTTGTGGCGCTTTTTATCTGTAATTTTAAGAGCATTCCCACTAACCTCTTCTGTGGATTCTTTAGTTTGCTCTTTCCTTCTCTGGTATTCATCTATGAGTCTGGTCTTTACAAACTCTAGTGTGATCTCTGCTTCAGGTCTTGTTTCTAGAGCGTTTATCAGAGCAGTATACGAATCTGGTAAGCTGCATAATAATATTGCTGCTATATGACTTTCCTGAATATCTTCACCAATAGATCTCAGATGTGTTATCACTTCCATCATGGCGTTTATGTGCTCATGCATGTCTTGCTCTGCACTTAATCTCATCTTGTACAGTTTCCTTAGCAGAAATAACTTGTGATTTAAGCTGGATCTTTCATGTAACTTCCTCAAAGCTTGCCACATTCCCATTGCTGTATTCTCATTTCTTATGTGAATGAGCTGATCATCCTCCACTAATAAGCTGATAGTAGCTCTAGCTTGTCTGTTTTTCTTCTCCCATGTCTGATCATTCTCATTGGGTCTATCTGTGGTGATTACCTCCCATAAATCATCCTTAGACAACAACATCTCCACTTTGAACTTCCATAACTAATAGTTCTCATTGTTCAGCTTAGCTACTGTAAGTCTGAGCTCTGAGCTGCTGATCATCTTTAACTTATCTTACTTTGTGTAGAGACTTGTTCTGGAGAATTCTTTTGCATTCACAGAGTCCTCTTGTCTTCTCTGCCTGGTTGCTATGCCTGGTTGCTAGGCCTGGGTGCCTGGGTTTGTCTGGGTTGTCTGGGTGCCTGGGTTTTGTGCCTGGGCCCATAACCTGTTGCAGAGTGCAGTCGCAGAAGAAAGCTTCAGAGTAGATTATATGGGTTAATCTTCAGTTTACTTCTCTGAACATGAGGTACATCAGCATCTCTATACAGCAATATACAAGGAATACACTGGAAAGGACCTTAACCATAGATATGCAGCATTCTGAGATATAGACAAGTCTCCATAGCTTATCATTACATGTATTCAGCACATAACAATAATAACATCGCCATCTAGTGTCCGGAAGCTGTAAGTTCCTCCAACACAGTGTAATACAATAAGTCTATATCTGTTGCATATACTGTATGTATATACCAACAATAACATGATCCACGCCCGAGTGCCAACGCAGAAACAGCACGCCTAGTGTGAACACTCCCCTGCAGCACATCAGGTGATCCACGCGCTGAATGCCGTCCAGACACTCTGCGTCTGGACCCAACAGGCTGAGACCGCCAAGACCGGGTCATAACAGTTACTGAGTCTATCAGGACTCCATCCTGAATGGCTTCTTCTTGATATAATGGTTGAGAAACCGCAGATCTATGATCATGCGCCAACCTCCTGTGGACTTCGGAACCAAAAATACGGGTGAATAAACTCCTTGACCTACTTCTGAGGAAGGGACCCTTTCTAGGGCTCCCTTCAAGATGTACTCTGCCACGGATGTTTCTAGGCAGGACTGTTGTTGTGAAGCCCGGGTGGTGACAAACTGGTCGCCAGGAGGTTGGGTGAATTCTATTGCATACCCTGGTTGAATAACTTGAAGGACCCACGGATCTGCTATATTCTGATGCCACACCACGGAAAACCTGGAGAGTCATCCTCCTACGGGAGGACTAGCCACAGAGAGCGGCATCCATTAAAAGCTCTTCTTTTTGGGGTCCTCCCTTGGGCGGTACCTGGGACGTCTCTGGTTGTGTTGAGATCTGTACTGACTCGATGAGCGTCGACCCCTAGAAGGGGGGAGGTCTTCTGCCTCTGGCATCTTGGGGCAGGGATTTGCCTTTGACTAGCCCCTCCATTAGGTCATCCAGCCCCTGGCCAAAATCCTTAACTGGCTCAAAGGGAAGGGAGCAAAGTGAAAATTTAGAGGCGACATCAGCCCACCAGGGTTTGAGCAATAGAGGCCTCATGGCTGCAGTGTTCAGGACCATGGCTTTGGATGCTAACTTCAACTGTTCCCTCGAAGATTCCCTTAAGTAATCGGTTGCTAGACGGGTCTCGCCCATAGAAGCCCAAAATATTGTCTCTGTTAACTCCAGAGTCAAGGTCCCGCTCTAACTGGTCCAAACGGGCTTGCAAATTACCGGCTACCTCCATAGAGGCAATGGCCACTGCCGCTTGGGCTGGTGCAGATGAATACGCCTTCTTCAGGGTCAAATTCACTATCCTATCCAGAAGGTATATGAGATTAGAGCCATCGTCAGATTAATTGGGTACACTGCTTTAAATGCTCTTGTAGTCACGTAGTCTCTGACTGTCTCCATTCCTGCTCCATTAAACTGTCCATAGAGGCGTCCACTTGAAAGGCCCTCCGCATTTCAGAGGTGGACGCGGAGGCTTCCCCGTCACCATCCTGGTCCCACGAACAGATAGCCTTCAGCAGCTTGTTGGTCTTATCCCAGTGGAATATGAGCCTGCTGGAAACGGAGGACTGATTATCCGATGAAGTGGATTCGTCCTCCACCTGTAACCCTCCAGAGAGGGTAATGAAGCAGAATGTCTCTCCACACGTTGCTTCTTAGTGAGCTGAGCCAGTGAAGTACGTATATCCTTTAGGGAATCGTCCTGCAAGAAAAGGATACTTAAAAGCCAGTGTGGACTCTATCCACGTAGCGGCTACCGTACTCACCGTATACTCATTGACCCATTCCATCATATCTCTACCGGAAGGCTCCTCCTGAGGAGGTCCTCTACATTGATGGCAGCATGACCAGTCATAGCCTAGAGGCAAAAATGACATTAGAAATCCCCTAACTGGGAAACTTTAAATGGAGACTAACCGCCACCTACCATCAGGTAGTGGAATCTCACAGTCAATGCATGCCAGATGTCTTCTTTTTGAAGACCTTTTCCTCCTCCCTTGATCACCGGAAGGTGTAGTGGAGGAAAACATATTAATAATCCGGTGTAAGGTTTTACAGGTGAAAACACCTACATACAAGTCATATAAAGGAGTACAACTTTTTAGGAAAATAACGCTGTACTTACCATTGCTCTGAGCTCAGGGAGAAAACTTACCAAGCTTCTTTAGAGTTGCTTTTAGTAGTTTGCTTTAACAGCTCACTTTTCAATTTCCAGCCACAAGTCTCTAGAGGTTGTCTAGGACTCAGGAACCCACTAGTGTTCAAACTAGAAAGCAAAGAGAGCGATGACCTGCGCCCTTTTAACCCCCTGAACCGGAATGGGGCGTGGTTAATTCTGCTATGCATTTTCCTTTCCATCTTAATCCTTCTGTTCTGCTCTCTTTTAATACATAACTATGCATTCAGTGTTTAATATCTGTCTTTATCCCCCCCCCCCTTTTTTTTTCTTGTTTTCGGCATGGACCTGGATCGGCCACGGCTTTAGACAGGCTCCGACCGGAAGTGGAGACGCCGTGCCTCCCGAATAGGATTCCGTCCGGAACCCTAGGCATGCTGGAAGAAGTTCTGCCACGTCGGGATTCCCCGGCACTGCTACAGCCGATACCATGCCTGCAGACGCCAGCTATGGAGCCGCCCCAGCTACACCCCCTCCTCCAACGGACTGCCAAGAGGCTGATAACAGTCTGTCCGATCGCGGCACCACTTCAGTAAGCTGCTGGGACAAGCTGACAAGGGGACGGGGACGGTTTTATATTAACTTACCCTGCTTAACAGCTCACCCTCCTTTAGGTGACTGAAGATGTCCGCGGAGGGAAGACAGAACAGACGCCGTTGCAGAGTGGAACCTGGGAGCAAGTAAGATATGCCACCCAGGAATTCTCTGTCACTCACTTTCTTTTATCATTTTTTCTCTTTTTTTTCTTCCCTTTTAAGAGGACAGAGTGTCCTCTCCACCTGTCCGGTCCTTCACACAGGACAGAAAAAAACAGGGGGAAGGTGTCTGTGCCCTCTTAAAGGGGTCAAGCCATGTGAAATTAATACTGGCTAATTAAAATTCCGCTTGTCCTACCAGCACACAGGGGCAGAAAATACCCCACATTGTGCCGCTGGTACGGACGACAGGGAAAAATTTTTGTCACAGTTTTGCATTTTTGTTAAGGGTTTTAAACTTTCACCTCCATTTTGTATTAATTCCTGTTAAGCACTTATAGGGTTAAATTACTAGGTATATGTTGTCTTGGCTTATTTAATGGGTGCAGTTTTGAAAATGGGGTGATTTATGGGGGGGTTTAATACAAGGGTCTTTCAAAACCCCTTCATAACTGGATTAGTCCCTTAAAAAATGGGTTTTGGAAATTTCTTGAAAATTTTGAATATTGTTGATTCACTTGTAAACCTTCTAATGTCCGTAAAAAATAAAAGGGTGACTAAAGTTTGATGCTGACATAAAGGGGCAGGTGTATTGGGATAAATATAACAGTCCGTGGAGTCTCATCTTCCTCTTATTTGGTGACAGCTGGACACATATTGGGCAGCGATCTCCACAGTGGCCTCTTCTTCTCCCAGTAGGATGTAGAGTTTCCTCTTCTCGTCTGCAGATATGAAGTCTGGGATGTGGGCAGAGAGTCTTTGGTAGTAGACGGCCCTCACAGTTGAGTATTTGGTGCAGTGTAGCAGGAAGTGGGTCTCGTCTTCTAGGGCCCCCTGGTCACAGTGCTGGCATAGTCTGTTCTCCCGTGGCTTGTACGTCTGCCTGTATCGCCCCGTCTCTATCTCTAGGTTGTGGGCGCTCAGTCTGTACCGGCTCAGGGTCTGTCTGTGTTTGGGGTAGCGTATTCTCTCCAGGTAGGTGGCCATGGTGTAGTCCCTTTGTAGGGATTGGTACATGGTGAGTTTCTTGGAGTTATTTATTTCGTTTCTCCATTCTTCAATTCTCTGTTTGCCTCTGTGGTCGCCTTCTTTTCGGCCTTGGTTATCGTCTGTTGGTGTTTTTGGTTTGGTGGTTGGCTGTTGTTTGTTTGGTGAGTGTCTGGTTTGCTAAGGGTGGCTTAGCCATGCTTGGTGGTGGTAGGAGTCGGGCTTGCTCCCCTGGATGTGTGCCTGGAAAGCTAGCGCCCTCTTCTGTATGGTGAGCCATAGGGGGAGTCTGCCTAGCTCTGCCCTGCAGGCCATGTTGGTGGTGTTGCGATGGACATGGAGCAGGTATTTGCAGAACTCCAGGTGGAAGTTTTCTGTTGGGCTGGAATCCCACTTTGACTGGTCTGGGTAGGTGGCTGGGCCCCAAACCTCACTGCCATAGAGAAGGATCGGGGAGATGACAGCGTCAAATATCTTCATCCAGACCCTCACCGGTGGTTTGAGGTGGTACAGTTGTCTTCTGATGGCGTAGAAGGTTCTGCAGGCTTTTGCTTTCAGGGTTTCTATTGCTGCTTTGAAGCTTCCTGATTGGCTGAGCTCCAGCCCCAGGTAGGTGTAGCTGTTGGTTTTCTCCAGTGTGGAGCCGTTCAGTGTGAATTGTGGGGTGGTGGAGGCTTTATTGTGGCCCTTCTTCTGAAATACCATGACTTTGGTCTTCTTCTGGTTGATGGGTAGGGCCCATGTTGGTGCTGAATTTTTCCAGCACTGACAGGCTTTCTTGGAGGTCTTTCTCGGTGGGGGCCAGGAGTAGGAGGTCGTTGGCGTATAGCAGGAACTTCACCTCTCGATTGTTCAGGGTGAGGCCTGGGGTTGGTGAGGCCTCCAGGGCTGTAGCCAGTTCATTGATATAGATGTTGAAGAGCGTTGGGCTCAGGCTACAGCCTTGTCTGACCCCTCGGGCCTGTTGGAAGTATGCTGTCCTTTTCCCATTCACCTTCACACTGCACTGGTTTCCGGTGTAGGAGCTCTTGATGACGTCGTACGTTCTTCCTCCTATTCCACTCTCTAGGAGTTTTAGGAGTAGGCCTGGGTGCCATACTGAATCAAACGCCTTCTTAAAGTCTACGAAGCAGGCGAATATCTTGCCTCTTCTGGTGTTGTGGACGTGCGTCTTGATGAGGCTGTGCAGGGTGTAGATATGGTCTGTGGTGCGGTGGTGTGGCATGAACCCTGTTTGGCTCTTGCTGAGGACCCCATGTTGTGTGAGGAAGGTGAGGATTCTGTTATTGATGATGCTGTTGAACAGTTTCCCCAGCGTGCTGCTGACGCAGATCCCTCTGTAGTTGTTGGGGTCATAATGGTCCCCATTCTTGTAGATGGGGGTTATGAGGCCTTTGTTCCAGTCTTCGGGGAAGTGTCCAGCATTGAGCACGAGGGTGAATAGCTTTGCTAGTGCCGCGTGTATTGCTGGAGGGCTGTATTTGATCATCTCTGGTAGGATGCCATCAGGGCCACTGGCCTTTTTGCCTTTCAGCAGGACAATTCTTTCCTGTAAATCTTTTATGGTGATTGGTGAGTCCAGAGGGTTCTGGAAGTCTTTGATGACTTTCTCCATGTCCCTCAGTTTGGTGATTATCTGTTGCTGTTCTGGAGTTAGTTCTTCTTTTGGGATGTTTTTGTAGAGACCTCTGAAGTAGTTGAGCCAGATATTGCCATTTTGGATGTGGAGAGAGTTTTTCTTGGGCTTTGTGCCCATGTGGTGCCAGGTCTCCCAGAATGAGCTGTCCTGGAGGGAGTCCTCTAGTTGCTCTATTTTGTGGGAGAGGTACCTCTGTTTCTTCTCTCTGAGGGTGCCCTTGTATTGCTTGCATAGATTGTTGTAGGCTTCCCTCGACTCTCTGTTGTTGGGGTCTCTGTGTTTCTGGTTGGAGGCTGCCCTTAGAGAACGGCGTAGAGCCTTGCAGTCGCTGTCAAACCATTTGTGAGACTGTTTGTTAGTCGGTCTCTTGGGCTTTGTCTGTTTCAGGCCTGCTAGTTCTGCTGTGGTGTACAGGATGTTACTGAAGTCCTTACTGCTCGGGTGACCCCTTGTTGGTCTGGCTGGTAGGAACTCATATAGAAGTTTGTGAGCAGTCCCTTGATTTCGGGTCGGTTAGCCGCATTGGTGTATTCGGTGGCCCGGTGACTGGCCCATTTAAAGAATGGTGGCAGGTTGTAGAGACCAATCTGGTGGGGCTGCTGTGTGAGTGGCTTGTCATTGGATCTCATGTACAGCAGGATCTGATTGTGGTCTGACAGGTGTGTCTCAGAGGTGACTATGAGAGCATCTATGTCTGCTGGGTCTGCGTCTGTGATGACATAGTCCACCACGCTGTTGCCCACGTGGGAGTTTAGTGTGAAGCGTCCCTGAGTGTCCCCTCTGGTACGCCCGTTCATTATGTTCAGTCCCAGACTCCGGCACAGGTTCAGCAGCTGTCTCCCGCTCTTGTTGACGACTATGTCATAGCTATTTCTTCTTCTCTGTGCAGACTCCAGGTGGTGGACCTCACCTTCCGGGATGTGCAGGTTTCCATCAGCGGACAGGAAGTCTTTCTCTGTTCCAGTCCTGGCGTTTAGGTCGCCGCAGATCATCACTCTGCCTTGGGACTGGAACTGGGCAGATTCCCTTTGTAGGACCTCATAGATGTCTGGGTTGTGGTAGGTGGACTCAGATGGGGGGATGTATACTGCACAGAGATAGATGTCGTGTTGGCCGTTGAGGATGGAGTTGCTTATTTTTATCCACATGTGGTTGTCACCGCGTTTGATGGCTTTCACATGTTCTTTAAGCTCCTCCTTGAACCATATTAGTATGCCTCCTGAGTGGCGGCCTAGTTTGGTAGTCTTGCTTTTCTGGGCAGCGACAGAGAATTCCTTGTAGCCCATGGGTGTTAGGGATTCATCTTCTGCCCGGGTCCATGTCTCTAGGAGGATTTGGATGTCTATGTTTTTTAGTCTGTCTATAAAGTCTGGATCGTTTGGTTTGGATCCAAAGGCTGAGGCGTTCAGCCCTTGGATATTCCAGCTACTGATAGTCAGTGGTGTCATCTTTGGTGGGTATACCTTGTAATGAGCTGTCCTGCAGAGGACGGGCTGGGTTCCTGATTGGTGGCTATGTTGTGGATCCCAGTCTGGAGCAGTGTGTTGCACAGGGTGCTGAACATGGTTCTTATCTACTCCATGTCTGTGCTCTGCCTTGTTCTGTATGGCACAGGTGGCTTCCGCCCTGGCATATAGTAGTCCCCATTTCCAGTTTTTTGGGGGAGACGTTGTGTTTGAGATATTTTCCAGCCAGGCAACCCCCCCATGGGTCTTTGTCTTGTATGTTGAGAGGGGTATGGTGTTTGGGTGTGTCTCCTGGAAGGTGACTTCTCCACAGGTGACTTCTCCACAGGTTTTTGTCTTGTATGGGGTATGGGCCAGGGGTCTCTGTTGAGCACTATGTCTTTAAGTTCTTTGGCCAGGAGGCTGACTCCCTGTTTGTTGAGGTGTTTGTCATCATATAGGTGACGTTTGTCTATGGAGGGGTGTTGTGCCAGGGTGATACCTGATGTTGATCGGATTTTGGATGCCAGCTCTGAATTGATATCTCTGATGATGTGTTCAGAGATGTCTCCTCGTGGGAGCAGAGATGACAGGATGATACTACAGTCTGGGAACTGTTGTTGCGCTTTCTCTGCTAGCTGGGTCAGCTGTCCCGCTATCTGTTGGTGCTGGTCCTGGGCCTCAAGGTTTTTTGTCCCTGTGTGTATGATGACGTGGTTGGGTTTGGTGAAATAAGGGTCGTTGATGACTAAGGACATATAATAAATGTCCCTATGTCCTCCTTATCTCTACTCTGTTTACAATTGCTACTTTTAATCCCCTTAGGGCTCGTTCACATCTGCGTTCTCCTCTCCGTACTGCAGGTTTCCGTTTCCTGCATAAAACAGAGGCAGGAGACGGAAACTTTTTATAATCCGGACACAGAGTCGCACATGCAGTACTCTGTGTCCGGATTTTAAAAAATGGTTTCGCGGCGGAGAGCATAAAACGCTCACCGCCGCTCACGGCCGGACCCGGTCTGTGGTTTCCGTCTTCTGGCATGTGCATCAGTCCGTTTTAAAGTGTCAAACTGAATTCAAATGGACGGATGGCATACTGATGTGTGAACAAAGCATTAGACAAAATTAGATTTTTGGCAATGAAAGGTTTAATTCCTCTTCGTATTACTGCAACAGTTTGGTAACAGCGGATATTCTCCCTCACTCCTATGATTTCTACCACTATCTGCCTGTATTTTATTAAATGTTGACTAAACTTTTTCCTGCTTCTATACTTCTTTTTTGCTACAAGTTTTGCTGCAGTCAGAAATTGCTTTGGATCATGTGGAGATGAATAACACATCCATTCTCCACTTCCACCATTACTGAAATGCCTTTTGTTCCTGCACACTGCATCTTATATATTGTGTGTGATATCATCACCACCTACCACTGACTATTGGCTGAGAGGCTGTCAGACGATGCAAGGTCATGACAATGTTTCACAAACACACGTACCTTCTGTACCTTCTGTATTTTCAATGTGCAATGCATGTCAAGGCGGACATTTTAGTTCATCCCATTGTCTTTTATTCCATTTTGTTAAAAACTGAACAATTTGGAATATTTGTGTTGGACCTGGCTCAGAATAAATTGGTTTGTCCATCTCTAGGCCCAACATAGAAAGTCTGTTATCCTCTGGGGAATATTGCTCCATTCATAGATGTGTATGTTTCTTTTTCAGAGGAGATATCTTGTTTCCTCTCTTCCAGTGGGCCTCCTAGTTAACTTCACTTTTTTAAATTAACAAAACTTTATTAAAGGATCAAAGAAAGGGCATAAGACAACAAAAAATAGGTTGCCTTGCAGGGCCCCAAATAGACGAGGTCCGCCCAATACAACACAGATTGAAAACTGATACAAAAGCTGGACCCCAGGAGAGACTGGTGTCAATTGTTATGGCGTATGGGAGCAGTGAGATGGGGCGATAGTTGACTGGAGAGGATGGGTCGAGGGACGATTTCTTAGGAAATGTCATAGCAAATTAGTAGCTCCTTATGAAGTTTGTTCAGATCCCCAGACCAAAAAAATAAAGTGATCATAAAGTGATCCCACAGATGCCATGTGTCAGGAGTGTTACATCTATTGTTGCTGCTTTAAGGTTGCCCTGTCAACATAGGGCAGCTTCCTCTTAGGATTTGTTATTGCTTCTTTAAGGTTGTCACGACAACATAGGGAAGCTTCCTGTCCTAGATTTTCATGCCTTAATTAATCAATCAGTGCCTGAGCAGGCCTTTATAAACCACTCCTCCTTAATCAGCTTTCTGGTAAATTCTTTTGTACTCCAGTTTGACTCCTGGCCTTGCTTTAATTACACTCATACTGACCTCTAACTGCATTCTTTGAATCCTCTCTTTCTTGCAATTTTGTTGAGGCATTCCTGATTGGATTTGACTATTGACTTGTTTTCCGGACCCGTCTTCCTCTCATAGTGTAAAAATCCAGCTCCACCAGGCGACACGATGAAAATTTCTTAAAAAATAACTTTTATTGTAGCATTCCAATAAAAAGTGTTACAAAGTAACATCCAGTGGACGGTCAGAGATATCACATGAAAAAAGGCTACGCGTTTCCGGACATGACGTGTCCCTTCTTCCTGGCCTACTGGTACAACCTAAAACCCACATTTATATAGAAAACACCTGACCCAAACTACTCCACCTATTATCCAAATTAACCCTAAAATAGAAAAACGTAAATACAATATATACACATAACACTACACATAAATACACATAAGACTGTATATACATACAATAAATGTAATATTATACAACATAATAGATAAACAATATCAATCTACGCATCTTAGGAAAGCCTCATTACCGCAAGTCAAAAGGTTATATACTCCCTATGCAGACCATAAAAATATGTCATTTCAATCAATTGAATTATTTTCTAGAGAATAAACTAACTTCAAACCTGTCTCGATTATCCATTTTCACATGAGATCTCCGGAGTTGTTTCATAAGCCGCACAACACAGGATAAAGATACTATGAATACTAGTCACCTGATACAAAGATCACATGATCTAGTCATATGACCGGACCAAATACTCCATTCATTCATCATGTCCAAAGGGGGATACTGCTCACCTAATGTTAAACCACGTGACAAAGTCACATGATCGGACCAGACACCACACCCATTCATGACACCCAAGAAGGCACCAACCTCCCAATGTCAAATCACATGACCAAATCACTGTTACAATGTTACAAACAGAGTAATAAAGGTCTATATCAAGAGAGACAGACCGAAACAAAATATGTTGTAAATCAATAGATATAAGATAGGTCTGAACGTATGTTTAGACCTTGGGGATAACGTGAATCTAATTTCATGATCCAGTATGCCTCCCTGACTAAAAGCTTTTTCCTCCAATTACCCCCTCTCAACGGTCTTTGTACCTGTTCTATAGCATAATACTGTAATGAACTTGTATCTCCTTGATGTACCATTAGAAAATGTTTGGACACGTTTGAAATATTTTCATTATTTTTTAGACTGTCTGCTACGTGTTCGGATATACGAGTTTTTACACTTCGTATCGTACAGCCTACATACAGTAGTTTACAGACCGAACATTCAATCACATAAACTACATGATGACTGTTGCAATTAAGGAAACTTTTTATTTTAAACACATTGTTTCCCTCAGTGTCAGAGAAAGTTTTTGTCTTTTTTGCTCTACAACATACACTGCACCTCGACTGTCCACATTTGTAAAACCCAAAAAGTTCCAACCAATTACTACTTAATGAGTTGCTGTTCTCTACGTACATACTAGGAGATAAACGATCTCCTATAGTATGTCCACGTTTAGCAACAACCCTAACGCCATTGCACAAAATATTTTTAGTAATGGGATCCTGAAATAGAATGGGTAAATGTCTCAAGAAAATATTTTTAATAAGTGGAAACTGTCGACTATATCTAGTAGAAAAAACCATACCCTTAGGTTGTTGTGTTCTATTCAAGGTTCTATTATCTTTTAACAGTGTGTGTCGCGGTCTGTTGCGTACAACTTCTACTACCCTATCCAAAGACCATTTAGGGTATCCACGTTCCCTCAATCTCTCAAGGGTAATCGCAGATTCTCTTTGATAACCCTCTTCGTTTGATAACCCTCTTCGTTGGGTTGCATAGGGAGTATATAACCTTTTGACTTGCGGTAATGAGGCTTTCCTAAGATGCGTAGATTGATATTGTTTATCTATTATGTTGTATAATATTACATTTATTGTATGTATATACAGTCTTATGTGTATTTATGTGTAGTGTTATGTGTATATATTGTATTTACGTTTTTCTATTTTAGGGTTAATTTGGATAATAGGTGGAGTAGTTTGGGTCAGGTGTTTTCTATATAAATGTGGGTTTTAGGTTGTACCAGTAGGCCAGGAAGAAGGGACACGTCATGTCCGAAAACGCGTAGCCTTTTTTCATGTGATATCTCTGACCGTCCACTGGATGTTACTTTGTAACACTTTTTATTGGAATGCTACAATAAAAGTTATTTTTTAAGAAATTTTCATCGTGTCGCCTGGTGGAGCTGGATTTTTACACTATTGGATTCTACTTTATCACTGGTTAAAGTCCTGCCAGTTTCCGAGTCTCCCAGGAGCACATCATCTTTAAAATTTGTTTCACATCTTATGGGTGAGCTGAATCTTTTACGAGTTTTGTATAGATTGAATTGATCTGGACTTTGATTCGTGCTCCCGCTTGGATCCATTCATAATGGACTCTGTAAATGCTTTAAATATTGAAAGTATGTCTATGCATCGAGCCTCAAAAATTGCGGCAGTCTTTGGTTCGGATATGTCTACTCCAAGTACAGACAATGTGGATCTTAAGTCGATGATGTCTAAGTGGGAAAAGCTGTTAATTAAAGATTTAAAAACGACATGGGACTGTATAACCTTGGATAAATATCTTTCACAAAAAATGATTCCGAGAGGTTTAAGGCTAAGGAAGACACCTACGTTTGTATTTGATGACAGTTTTTTAACAATGTGGAATGACATTTTATCAGATTGCTCTTTCAAATTAATGCAGCTGATTGTAGAGTCGGAGAAAAAGAAATTGTTGGATATCAAATCCGAAATAGCTACATTGGAGAAACAATTGGAGATATATGTTGACAATAGTGATTATATTGCCATCCAGACGAATATTGATAAGAGGATTGATAAAACAGAACAAACCATCATGGAGGTCAAGAAAAAGAAATTTAAGCGGGACACAGGTGATTACACCACTGGTTATGTCTACTCAAAGAGACCGCAATATAATAATTTCACTCCTAAATCAATCCTCAAGAAAAAACGCTCACCTTATATGTCACAAAGACGCGTTTCATTCAGTTCGTCTGAATTGAGCTCGGATATCTCCATGTCTATGTATAGTGATGATTCAAACACTTCCATCTCAGCTGCTAGAGGTAATCAAGCTGCTAGGAGCAATCAAGCTAAAAACAGAGCTTCAAAAAACGACTACGGAGGTCCGGAAGAAAACATAAATCCTCATTACAAATATGTGACCCACTCAGGTCGGAGCTTTCGGAAGTAATTCAATCTGATGGTGTTGACAATGTGATTAATCTGTCATTTGTGATATTATTGCCTGTAGAAAAACAGGTTTTGAATAAAGGTTTGAACTTTGTCCCGAGCCAAGACTTTGATATGTTTGCTACTGTATTGGATATTAATCGCTTTATAAGAGGTCTTACAGTTAAAAGACATTTTGCTAATGATGATTTGAAACTAGCAGATGATGATTATTCATATGCCATGTTAGATAATGGGTTACAAGATAATGTGTTTTCTGGATTATCATTCAAAGAACAAACCTCTCTATTGAGTTTAATTCATTTACAGGAGGAGAATGCACCCTTTAATGATCAGTCTGTTTCAAGAGTAGCTTTCCAATATACTAATTCAGGTTTCTACCCCTTAAAGTCCCGGGCTCCGATCTATACCGTCTTCCAGAACGCTGTAGAATCTGACCTCTGGTCTTTAAGGGATAGTATAAATAAAAAATCTAGGAAATTTGGTAATTTGACTAGGGAAGAATGTAGGATGTTAAAAAATTTGCAAGATCGTAAAGAAATCATTATAAAAAAAGCAGATAAGGGGGGGAAGATTGTAGTTCTCGATCAACATGATTACAAAGAGGGCTGTTTGAACATACTAAGAGATACCGATATCTATAGAAAATTGGACCGAGATCCAACGGATGATTTTTTGAAACTTCTTAGTTCATTAGTTCAGGAAGGAGTTAAATTGGGTGTTTTTTCGGCCAATGAATCTAAACATCTGATTCCAGATTTCCCTGTAGTGGCTATCCTACATGGACTTCCAAAAATACATAAGTCCCAGTGTCCACTTACCTTTCGCCCCATTGTTGCGGGTATTGGCTCTATCAACGAACAGATTTGTAAATGGCTGGATAGTTTATTACAGCCGTTAGTAGTTAGAGTTCCCGGCTTTCTGCGTGATTCAAAGACAGTATTGAATAGTTTTGAAAGTTTTGAATGGGATGATAGTTTTTCTTGGCTTTCATGTGATATCCAGGCTTTATATTCAAATATACCTCACCAAATTGCCATTCAAGCCTTGATGTATCATCTTACGAAATACAGTAAATATTCGGATGTACTATGTCAATATATTTTGGATGTGACTTTTTTTCTATTAACTCACAATTTTTTTCAGTTTGACAGATCTTTTTATTTGCAGATTAAAGGTGCCCCTATGGGGGCCCCCTTTTCCCCATCCATTGCCAACTTAACGTTGGCATGGTGGGAAGAGGTTTGCATTTTTTCATCTGAAAATCCATTTAGCGACATGATATCCTGGTACGGACGCTACATTGACGATGTGCTCATTGTCTGGAGCGGTTCTGTGGCGTCCGTACCAGGATTCTTGGATTACTTGAATGCGAACGTGATGGGGTTAAAATTTACATATGAGTACCAAATTAAATCTATCTCTTTTTTGGATATTTTTTTGGAGGGTGATAGTGCCAATAGATGTGTTAATACCAGCTTATATAGGAAAACTACTATGGGGAATTCGATTTTGTTGGCCGAGAGCCAACACCCCAAACACACTTTAAAATCAATCCCAGTAGGGGAATTGGTACGCACTCATAGAGCGTGTTCCAACGAAGAGGGTTATCAAAGAGAATCTGCGATTACCCTTGAGAGATTGAGGGAACGTGGATACCCTAAATGGTCTTTGGATAGGGCAGTAGAAGTTGTACGCAACAGACCGCGACACACACTGTTAAAAGATAATAGAACCTTGAATAGAACACAACAACCTAAGGGTATGGTTTTTTCTACTAGATATAGTCGACAGTTTCCACTTATTAAAAATATTTTCTTGAGACATTTACCCATTCTATTTCAGGATCCCATTACTAAAAATATTTTGTGCAATGGCGTTAGGGTTGTTGCTAAACGTGGACATACTATAGGAGATCGTTTATCTCCTAGTATGTACGTAGAGAACAGCAACTCATTAAGTAGTAATTGGTTGGAACTTTTTGGGTTTTACAAATGTGGACAGTCGAGGTGCAGTGTATGTTGTAGAGCAAAAAAGACAAAAACTTTCTCTGACACTGAGGGAAACAATGTGTTTAAAATAAAAAGTTTCCTTAATTGCAACAGTCATCATGTAGTTTATGTGATTGAATGTTCGGTCTGTAAACTACTGTATGTAGGCTGTACGATACGAAGTGTAAAAACTCGTATATCCGAACACGTAGCAGACAGTCTAAAAAATAATGAAAATATTTCAAACGTGTCCAAACATTTTCTAATGGTACATCAAGGAGATACAAGTTCATTACAGTATTATGCTATAGAACAGGTACAAAGACCGTTGAGAGGGGGTAATTGGAGGAAAAAGCTTTTAGTCAGGGAGGCATACTGGATCATGAAATTAGATTCACGTTATCCCCGAGGTCTAAACATACGTTCAGACCTATCTTATATCTATTGATTTACAACATATTTTGTTTCGGTCTGTCTCTCTTGATATAGACCTTTATTACTCTGTTTGTAACATTGTAACAGTGATTTGGTCATGTGATTTGACATTGGGAGGTTGGTGCCTTCTTGGGTGTCATGAATGGGTGTGGTGTCTGGTCCGATCATGTGACTTTGTCACGTGGTTTAACATTAGGTGAGCAGTATCCCCCTTTGGACATGATGAATGAATGGAGTATTTGGTCCGGTCATATGACTAGATCATGTGATCTTTGTATCAGGTGACTAGTATTCATAGTATCTTTATCCTGTGTTGTGCGGCTTATGAAACAACTCCGGAGATCTCATGTGAAAATGGATAATCGAGACAGGTTTGAAGTTAGTTTATTCTCTAGAAAATAATTCAATTGATTGAAATGACATATTTTTATGGTCTGCATAGGGAGTATATAACCTTTTGACTTGCGGTAATGAGGCTTTCCTAAGATGCGTAGATTGATATTGTTTATCTATTATGTTGTATAATATTACATTTATTGTATGTATATACAGTCTTATGTGTATTTATGTGTAGTGTTATGTGTATATATTGTATTTACGTTTTTCTATTTTAGGGTTAATTTGGATAATAGGTGGAGTAGTTTGGGTCAGGTGTTTTCTATATAAATGTGGGTTTTAGGTTGTACCAGTAGGCCAGGAAGAAGGGACACGTCATGTCCAGAAACGCGTAGCCTTTTTTCATGTGATATCTCTGACCGTCCACTGGATGTTACTTTGTAACACTTTTTATTGGAATGCTACAATAAAAGTTATTTTTTAAGAAATTTTCATCGTGTCGCCTGGTGGAGCTGGATTTTTACACTATTGGATTCTACTTTATCACTGGTTAAAGTCCTGCCAGTTTCCGAGTCTCCCAGGAGCACATCATCGTTAAAATTTGTTTCACATCTTATGGGTGAGCTGAATCTTTTACGAGTTTTGTATAGATTGTCTTCCTCTCATGATTTGGTTTGTTGTTGCCCTCTTCAGCTGCTAATCCATGATTGATAACCATTCTTTGATCCTGTGAGTAAGTGTGTGGTTTTGGTTTTTGGCTTTTCCTACAATTAATTTATTTGTTTACTTATCTGTTTTGATGACAATTCCAGACTTCAGATTCAGCGAAAGTCCATCTCTTCTTGGAAGTAGCTCTGCTGAAAGCGTCTGGGGCTGGTCTTGGCGTGCAGAGGTGTATTACCTTTAAGTAGCATTTTCTACTGCTTGCAACTGTCAACCCTTTTCTGCTGCTGCTCTCCTGAAGACTTCTGCATTACCTACCTTGTTATTATGGTCCTGCTGATTTATCATTTATTTAACATATTTTACTTGGGAACACATTCAGACTTTGGTGGACATCTGGTGCAAGATTTAGCTGAGAGGACACAGCAACAGGAAGTGTCCTAGTCACAAACTCAAGTTGCCTCTTTTCCCATAGAGCTGAAAATTAACCTTCCAGACACGTTTTCTGGAGATAGAAAGTCTTTTGTCAACTTTTGGGAGAGCTGCAAGTTGTATTTTCGCCTATGCCCACATTCATAACGTATATGTTAGAAAGCTGTGGGAGATATCCCGTGACTCCAGCACTCTGCCTGTCACCTTCTCAGAATATATACATACTGTCCATGTATACTTTATTTACCTGGTAGGGTAATTGTAGTTCTTTCAAGTGGAGTTAGTATAGTTCTTTCCTGTTCATAGGTTTGTCATCCTTTTTATGGCCCTGAATAGTTTTCCTGTTAATGTACACATTCTTTGGACAAGGACTAGGTGTGATTTTCTTTATATCTTGGTCCTTTCATGTTAATGCTTTTGTCCAGCTGTCCAGGCACAGGCAGCTGGAAGCCAGCTGTCCAGGCAGACAACTTAAAGCCACTAGTTTAGATTCATATAAAGACCTGAGAATTAAAATTTTGTTCAGTTTCAGCATTGGCAATGTATGCCATTTACACTAGGAAGTCATCAAATTATGGGTATACATCAGTGTATGATATATAATGGGGCTCCCCATCTAGTGAGCTATTGTAACCACAGCTAAGTACTAAGCACGTATTGTTTTATTATATTCTGGTGTGATTATAGTCATTCTTTGACCATCTTTGAGTTAACTTGTTAAAAGAAAAAGCCATTTGAATACACTCACACATTGTTCCCTTCTGGTACGCCACCTTTAATCTACTCAGTAGCTGTATATAGTTTGTATTGTCCCTTCTGCCACTTTTTCTCTCTTCCTACTCGGAATTCACATCTCTCCTAATTTAAGCTGGCTCACTAGCCATCAGAGAAATAACTTGAATCCGACAAAAGTAATAAATAAAAATTATATGAAAATGAACAAATGAAAGTCAGACATTGCTTTTCAACTATGCTTCAATATAATTAAAAAAAATAAATAAAAAAATTAAAACTCATGAAACAGGCCTGGACAGAAATGATGGTACCCCTGAAAATAATGTTACCAAAGGACCAAATTAAATCAAGGAGTGTCACAGGTGTCTACAATCTTGTAATCAGTCAGTGGGCCTGTATATAGGGCTACAGATACTCACTGTGTTGTTTGTGACTATAGTTGCACATATTATTCAGAGATTTAAGATCCATGGGACTGTAGCCAACCTCACTGGACATGGCTGCATGAGGAAAATTGATGACAAATCAAAGAGACTGATAATATCAATGGTAACAAAAGAGCCCATCATTTTTTTTAAAGTGATTAAAGGAGAACTTCAAGCTCAAGGAACATCATTGTCAGATCGCACCATCCGTCATTGAGCCAAAGTGGACTTTATGGGAGACGACCAAGGAGGACACCATTGTTGAAAATAAATTTGCCAAACACAAGCCACAAAGCTTCTGGGAGAATGTCCTATAGACAGAGGAGACAAAAATCGAACTGTTTGGCAAGGCACATCAACTGTATGTTCAAAGATGGAAAAATTAAGCATATCTTGTAAAGAACGCTGTCCCTACTATGAAACATGGAGGAGGCTCTGTTATGTTCTTGGGCCGCTTCGCTGCATCTGGCACAGGGAGTCTTGAATCTGTGCTGAGTACTATGAAATCTCAACACTATCGAGGGATTCAGAGAGAAATGCGCTGCCCAGTGTCAGAAAACTTGGTCTCAGCCGCAGGTCATGGGTCTTGCAACAGGATAATGATCCAAAACACACAGCTAAAAACATCTAAAAATGGCTAAGAGGAAAACAATGGACTATTCTGAAGTGGCTTTCTATGATCCCTGACCTAAATCCTATTAAGCATCTTTGGAAGGAACTGAAACATAACGTCTGGAAAAGGCACCCTTCAACCCCGAGACAACTGGAGCAGCTTGCTCATGAGGAGTGGGCCAAAATACCTGTTGAGAGGTGCAGAAGTCTCATTGACAGTTACAGGAATTATTTGATTACAGTGATTGCCTCAAAAGGTTGTGCAACAAACCTGTTTCGTGAGTTTTATTTTTCAAATAGCATGGTTGAAAAGCAATGTCTGACTATCATTTGTTCATTTTCATAGAATTTTTATTCATTATTACTTTTGTCAGATTCAAGTTATTTCTGTGACCATTGTGGGTTTTTCTTTCATTAAACGAGGGGTACCAACAATTTTGTCCATGTGTGTAGACACTGGAAATCCTCTAATACCCTTTTCCTTACAGAAGTAATCTCTGCAATCTCTTCTAACTTACGATATGAACACCTGCTAGCATGCCAAAGAGGTAAACTCAAATTCTTTTAGTCTCATTGGTCCACTTGGCTATCTATCCACCCACTTCCTCATCCCTGCGGTTATGCCTTACTGATGCTGCATCACACAACTGCCCACACTTTCCTCTCACAAACTTGTTCCCCACTATTGTACATCTTGGTAAATTTCTTGGTATCTCACTGGTTAGTCCCTTTCTCCCTCATTCCCTCCTGTTTACAAGGTTCTCATCCTATTAATATTATAAATGTGAAAGTTTGTGGGTTTGTGAGTTTGGATGTTCGGATGTTTGTTCCTCAATCACGCAAAACCCGCTCGACCGATTTGGCTGAAAGTTTCCACAAACATAGGTAATACACCCGATTGCGCAATAGGCTACTTTTCGTCACAATAGCGCACATACGTTTGTGCCAGGACCCCCACAAAACCCAAACTCACACCACAATCTCTGCAATCTCACACACTTTGGACCATAGCAAGCCAGAAAATTCATATTGCCTTCTACAGCCTCGCCCCTAACCCCACACAATCACATATACATATACTTTACCACTTTGCCCCTCACCTTAACGATACTCCAGGAGGCGCTCTATAACGCTCCGGAGCAGCCATGTTTGCCGACCCCCACCGCTCTGACAATCCACGACACCGCCCACCCATGTCAAAAAGTTTAAAAAAAAAGTTAAAAAAAATATAAAAACAAATAAAAAGGATTAAAAATTCAAATCACCCCCCTTTCCCTAGAACACATATAAAAGAAGTTAAAAACTGTGAAACATATACATGTTAGGTATCCCCGCGTCCGAAATCACCCGCTCTACAAAGCTATACAAATATTTTTCCTGTTCGGTAAACGCCGTAGCGGGAAAAATGGTCAAAAGTGCCAAACCGCCGTTTTTTTCACTGTTTTGATTCTGATAAAAATTTGAATAAAAAGTGATCAAAGCAATAACATTTCCCAAAAATGGTAGAACTACAAAGTACACCCGGTCCCGCAAAAAAAGACGCCCTATGCATCCCTGTACACGGATGTATAAAAAAGCTTCGGCTGTCGGAATATGGCGACTTTTCAAAAAAAAAAATTTTAACATAGTTTTGGATTTTTTTAAGGGGTCAAAATGTAAATAAAACCATATAAATTTGGTATCCCCGGAATCGTAACGAAACACAGAATACAGGGGACATGTCATTTTGGTTGCACAGTGAACGCCGTAAAACCAAAGCCCGTAAGAAAGTCGCAGAAATGCATTTTTTCTTCAAATCCACCCCATTCTGAATTTTTCCCTGCTTTCCAGTACATTATATAGAATAAATAATGGTGGCATCATGAAGAAAAATTTGTCCCAGAAAAATTAAGACCTCATATGGCTCTGAGAGCGGAGAAATAAAAAAGTTATGGGGTTTAGAAGGAGGGGAGTCAAAAACTAAAAACCAAAATCACAAAAATGCCATCGGCGGGAAAGGGTTAACTTCAAATACTTCTGTCCCAAAGTCACTATGTAAAGTTTCTCACAACACCGTATAGCAGCTCAAATACAAAGTAACTTCAACACAAAAGCCTCACGTATTCTCTGAATTACAGCAAAAACAAGATACAAAGTTACATTTCATATCCCAGACCTTATACACAGTACGAAAACCTTACCCGCGCCTGTATATACCCACTTCTACAATCACCGCAGACGAAGTCGCGGGTACCAGCTAGTATTTCATATTTTGAAGCATTCTGTAACTTGTCTTCTTTTTGCATGCTTGACTTAGTTACTCCATTGCCAATCTTATTCTGCTTACCTGTTTATTTCTTTTCCTTTGTGTATGTTTTTTTTATAAAATCCTTCAATAAAAATTTATTTGGGGAAAAAAAGATCCCTGGCATAAAAAATAGAGGTCTGAGCACAATAAGGAATCCTGCTTGTTGTATTTGACTAACATCTCATCAGCAATAACACCAGCAGCTGACCAGAAGTAGATAGACTTCTTAGGGAGCGTTCACACTACCGTCGGTGTCCGACAGGTAGTGTCCGCTCCTAGTGTCCGCTCAAAATCTGTCACGGACATTAGGAGCGGACACTAGCTGTGTCCGTGACACCTGTAATTTTTTCAATGGGCATCGGGTGCGTTCTTTTGCACTCTGTGCCTGTCCTTCCCTGTCCGCAAGTGAAGATGTCCGACTTCTCAAGTGGACAGAAGAACCCTGCATGACAGGTGTCACGGACACAGCTAGTGTCCGCTCCTAATGTCCGTGACAGATTTGGAGCAGACACTAGGAGCGGACACTACCTGTCGGACACCGACGGTATTGTGAACGCCCCCTTACAGTCAACTTGCACTGAGATCTGTTGTGGCCTCCTCTCTAAGCAGTGTACAGGTAGGGAACATAGAGTAGTAAAGCAGTGTATAAAAATGCAGATGAAGAGAAACCTGCATTCCTCATTTCATGTATTACATCTTGAACTTGTGAGTTTCTCAAGATGGACCTTCCCTAGTAACAGGGACTGTTTTCTGAAAGTTAGCGACGAGAGATGAGCAAATCGATTCTGCAGAGGTGGAATTCGATCTGAATTTCAGGAAATCTTCAATTCGCCAAGAATCCGAATTTCCTCACGTTTTGATGCATCATATCACATTTTTTAATAAAATGGTTGCTACACACATTAAGACAAGGAGCAGGGAACTCTGGGAATTTTACTTATTAACAATCTTTCCCCCGTTCACCATCCACTCTTATAACAGATAAAAGGATGTAACTGGGATAAGAGCAGGCGCTGATCATAGGAAAGCTTCACTACTGTACCAGGAGAGTGTGTGTGTGTGGTGTAATGTGTGGAAGGGGAACATTATACTGGGGACAGAGATGGAGGGGGGACACACTAAGCCCCGCCTACTCCCTGCATCTCTACAATACTAGTCTACGGAGGCGGGGTCCTCTTCAGAGCGCCCTGCGCCCCGCCTCCCTAGACCAGTATTGTAGAGATGCAGGGAGTAGGCAGGGCATCACTCACGTCTCCCCTCCCAGTACCTGCCCACACTCTCCTAAGCCCCGCCTTCTCTATAATACTAGTCGGGGGAGAGGGGGGTAGGGCGCTCTGAAGACCGGACAGAGGACCGGACCAAGTAGAGGAGCTGGGAGCTGCAGGTAAGTGGACAATGGTGTAGGGGAGGGGGTAAATCCGATACTGCACACTCAGCTCAACTACAACAGAGTTGAGCTGAGCGCACGGCCCGATGTAGCAGAGCTGGCAGATGTAGCAGTCTGATGCAGCAGACTAACTGTTTGGATTGGGTCGCGCAGGTTACTATCATAGTGCACAGCGCCACCTGCGGGTCAGTCTAACCAACCATTCATCTTACTGAGCATGCTCAGACGTTTTGGAGCTGCTCACAAGCTAAGTGCCATTTCCCCCCTACTGAGCATGAGCGGTGAGGTCATGGCCACCGCCCCTATTGGGCGGGGACTTCCCTTTAAATAGTGTGAGCTGACACCCGCCGGGGGCTCACACTTTGTCTAAACTTTCCTCAAAGTCCACGGAATGAATGACAGTAGTCAGGGATAGGCTCCAGTATTCAGGCAGGTTGTCAGACTAGGCCTCTGTGTGGGGTTTCTCTGCTTCAATCTGGGTGCTGTTAGGTAGGACCTGTAAACCCTGAACTGTTAGATCTACACGAGGGCTAGGAGCGGTAGACGCTGTTCCAGCTTGTAGATCTGCAGCAGGTATGGTCTCTGAGATAGCCTATGTGTACTGTCTGATTTCATGTATGGCTCCCAGCTGTGTGCGGGAGCATGGGTGTGTGATGTCTCCAAGCTGTGTGCCGGAGCATGCAAACCCCCCTGGGGGCTCCAAGCTGTGTGCGGAGCATGGGTGTGTGATGTCTCCAAGCTGTGTGTCGGAGCATGCAACCCCCCAGGGGACTACAAGCTGTGTGCAGGAGAATGATCTAAAACTTCCGTGGTGGCCCCTAGCTGTCGCAGGGGTAAGTGTGTGTGTTTGCTAGCCTAGAGTGAGTGTTAACCCTTGGCAGCCGTTTGCACTTGTACTGTGAGCTAAACTGGCAGGGTTTTAGTTGCACCTATGTTCACATGGAGTGTCACACAGTACACACTGTTCACATTGAGTTCAGGCTGCAGTGTCTTGCAGTAGTTCACATTTAGTTCAGGCTGCAGTGTCTTGCAGTAGTTCACATTGAGTTAGGCTGCAGTGTCTTGCAATAGCTCACATTGATTTTCACGCTGCAGAGTCTTCGCAGTAGTTCACATTGAGTTCAGACATACAGCCACCCACCATTGGGCCTGTGGACCTCGCTGTAGTGTTCTACAGCTAAGAGGTTCTGTAGTTTAAAAAAAAATAAAATATATATATATATATATATATATATATATATATACATACAGAACCGTAACACTAACACACTCAGCTATGCTGCATTGGACTGCTAACATCGGCCAGCTCTGCTACATCTCTGGTGTAGCAGCTCTGCACTACTCCCAACCATCCCTCCAGCTACTCCTCCTGTCACACACATCTCGTGTGTACCAGAGCTCAGCACACACTCAGTTCTGCTACATCTCTACAACAGAGTGTAGAGATGTAGCAGAGCTGAGTGTGTGCTGAGCTCTGTTACACCAGAGATGTGTGTGACAGGAGGAGTAACTAGAGGGATGGTTGACAGTAGTGCAGAGCTGTGTGTGTGACAGGAGGAGTAGTTGGAGGGATGGTTGGGTGTAGCAGAGCTAAGCTCTGCTTCATCTCCGGTGTCCGGAGTAGCCGAGCTAACCGCACGGCTAGCTCTGCTTCATCTTGCCATAGAAATACCTTGACCAGCGTTGATTGGCTAGTGTACAGCATTTGGCCAATCAACGCTGGTTCTGCTGGAGGAGGCAGAGTCTAAAATCGGACCAGAATGGAAACTGCAGTGGACCGATTTTAGACTCCGCCTCCTCAGGCAGAACCAGCGTTTATTGGCCGAATGCAGTAAACTGGCCAATCAACGCTGGTCAATGTATTCCTATGGGAAAAAGTCATCTCCGGCAGATCGCAAGCTGACAGGGGATCCCGACATAATAAAGGTATTTGATGCCCCCAGACATGCTTCCCCTGCTGTCCCAGTTACATTCCAGGGTGTTGGCATCATTTCCTGGGGTGTAATAGTGGACTTGGTGACTCTCCTGAGTCGAATGGTGGGATCCTCTGTAGCGAAGCATTTTCTCCCATAGACTATAATGGGGTTCGATATTCGTTCGAATAGTCGAATATTGAGCAGCTATTCGAAACGAATATCGAATATTGAACATTTTACTGTTCGCTTATCTCTAGAAGGGAATATTATAATGTGGGGACATATAATGTACGGGTGACTGTAGGAGGATTATACTGTGTGGGGGCACATGAAAAATGAATGAGAATAGGTAGAGTCAACATAAATGTGGCCATGAGGAAGGGGCACAGTCCCGAAACGCATAGCCTTTGTATGCTGATTCCCTAGCCAAAATGTGACTTTTTTAAAATTTGGGCATGAAATAAAATTTAAATAAATAAATTTAAATAAATTTTATTGCACCGTACATGTTTGGATCTTTTGGATATTGGAACCACAGTTGAAGCTGGAATTTTACTACAGTTATGCCTAACATAAATGTGGGGAGAGCTAAATCTACCGCAGTGCGCTATGCACGCTGCACATTTTGTCTGTCTTTCTGTTCTTCAAAAGTTGGGAGATATAACAATGCCAAGCATGCAGCTAATCAGCAGCCAGCCGGACCTGTGATGTCACAGCTCTATAAAAACCATCAGCCATTTTAGGTACAGTCATTTCATCAGCAGGAGCTAGGGACAGTAGTAGAAAACGGATACAAGTTCAATGAAAGGGGATTACAAATGTAGGGATATCAAAGAATAATTTGGGGTGGTTACAGAGTCATTAACAGCAAGAATCTGTTAATCAATTAATTAAATTTTGTAGAGTCAGAAACCAACTGGTGACTCTGGTGTTTCTCTCCTTGGTGCGGCACATCCATGTCTCAGAGGAGTGATCAGTGATCAGCTTAAAGTGTCGGCCCAGTAAATAGTACCCAGTACAGCATGCCCTGCTGTATGTCACAGTACATATTTGTGGTTCAGTTGCAGTTTCTGCCGAACAAGCAGGTTGAGCAAACAGGGACACCTGCCTAGAACTGCTGCAGTCCATGGGCTCAGTCATCAAGGGACAATGGTCAGCAACATGACCCAGTTCATGGCACCGCCAACATTTAAGACAGTATAGTATGGTTCTACACTTTGAGACTCGGTTTAAATCTTACAGTCCCAGCTGCCTGTTCCCCTTGTGAGCATTCTCCCCTCACAACCTTCCTGACCCCCATGGTAGCTGGTATAGTTTTCAGTGTCCTGAGGGCCTGTATGTAGGTGAGACAGGACAGTCACTTAGGATGAGGATGAACTCACAAAGACATACGATTAGAGAGCAAAGAATGGACCTCCCGGTGCCAGAACACTTCTGTAATCAAAATCATAATGTGACCCAGGATATGAAGATCCTGATACTAAGGGGGAATTTCAGAGACAGAAAAGATCGCCTCATATGGGAATTTAAACTTATGAAGACCTTTCGCACTCTCCAACAAGGTTTAAACAGGGCCCAGGGTTTTATGGCCTTTTATAACCACTAGACACCACGTCACTGATCAAAGAAGCCATAAACCCAGAGAACTTTCCTGCGAACTGATATATATGTGTTTTTTTAAAACTGTTTATGTTCTGTTTTCCATCTATTTTGCATCTAACACTCCATTTCTCTGTGTATATATATGCCTACCTTCAGACATTGTGTTATACCATCCTGATGAAGGGACCTTTATAGTAGTCCCGAAAGCTCGATATGTCATCAAAAAACTTTTTGAGTTAGCCATTAAAAAAGGTATCAACTACTGAGGACTTCTCTCAGAAAATTTCTTTCATTTCATATCCACTGGCTAACACGGTACAAGGATATATATTTTTTCTTTTAGTTTATCTTCAGTAATAGATTCAGCAACTTCTTCATTTCTTCAGCTCATAATTTGGTGGTTGGGCGAGCTCTCTTAGGGCAGAAGGTGTAGAAATGCACAGTCCTCATGAGACACATGATAGGGGGAATTAAAAGCTTTGGAAGAAGTGGAACCTAAGGATGGCTTGTTGGCGGGTGAGGAGGCAAAGCAGCGTGGGCTCATGAGAGTTTGAGAGGTTAGGGTGGAGGGGAAAGAAGCAGTCAGTTTTTTAGAACCTGTGACTTTAGCTTTGTATACCATCAGCAATATATACCAATAAGACAATAACTTATGTCCATGGCAAGCAATAATATCCACGTAATGGAGATTTTCCTCAGAGATGAGAGACTGGAAGAGTTGAAAGAAGAGACTCTTATAACATAAGAGGCAGATGTAGCAGAAAAGAAAAGTGGAGCGCACCTCTCCAGTAATTGTAGCCTGTGACTCTATAATGCAGCCATTTCAAAATAAATTGATGACAGCAGGCTTATAAACTTCCAGCCCTGGGAGCTTCTGCAGCAGTGTGATGAAGGAGCCGCAAACTGCCGACACCTCACATGGGAGATGGTGCAGACATGTGCACAAGCAAAAACAAGTCAGGAGGAGATAGGAAAGGCCTGACAATTATGGCTTGGAACCAGCAGAAGTTTGCTCAATGACTTTTCCCATCAGATGCCAAGAGTGAATAGGTAAATCAGTCTGTGGGTTGCAGGCAGATCCAAACAAGGAGGTTTCCATTGTGAGTTGCATCACAGGGAGTGAGCTGTAGAGACTTGAGTCAAGCAGCCATTACCAAGCACAGCCATGCTATGTCCCCCTGTCTATCACTTTTTTTTTTGTCAAACAGTAGTTTTTAAACTTTTACATTAGCTTTTTTAGAGTATATCATCTTATAAATGTTTTTTTCAACATGCAATGGTTTTCTTTTTACTCACCTCTTCAAATTTTAGTGCAATCATTGAAAATGCTTTAAAAATGGCATCTGTTGGTCCTGTGATTGTTACAATTCTCTCTGGGCAAGAGCCTTCTGATATGTTTATTCGTGCCCCACTCTGTAAACCAAAAATAATATCATTATTCATCTCTGAAACAATTAATATGTGTAGTAAGCAGTGAAATAATTGTACCCTTTGTGGGTAGTAACACTGTATCGGATAAACAGAGAATCAGGAATTAGATACCTTCATCTGGTTAAAGGATGAATAGTGGCTTTCATCCAACTGCCATCTTCATCAGTATTTACTGCACTATGACATCACCTTAGTGCAGTAAATAATAATGATAAGGTTTCCCAGAGATGGAGTACACAATGCTGTTGCCATCTATTATTTTTGTTCTTCGTTTTTTTTTCTCATAACAAGCTTCTATAGTATTTTACTTTCTCTACATAATGTATCTCTATATGCCAGTATATTTTATTCTTAAAAATATATATGCATATTACAGTCCTATGAAAAAGTTTGGGCACCCCTATTAATCTTAATCATTTTTAGTTCTAAATATTTTGTTGTTTACCACAGCCATTTCAGTTTGATATATCTAATAACCAATGGACACAGTAATATTTCAGGATTGAAAAGAGGTTTATTGTACTAACAGAAAATGTGTAATATGCATTAAACCAAAATTTGACCTGTGCAAAAGTATGGGCACCTCAACAGAAAAGTGACATTAATATTTAGTAGATCCTCCTTTTGCAAAGATAACAGCCTCTAGCCGCTTCCTGTAGCTTTTAATCAGTTCCTGGATCCTGGATGAAGGTATTTTGGACCATTGCTCTTTACAAAACAATTCAAGTTCAGTTAAGTTTGATGGTCGCCGAGCATGATGGTCGCCGAGCCCGCTTCAAATCATCCCACAGATGTTCAATGATATTCAGGTCTGTGGACTGGGATGGCCATTCCAGAACATTGTAATTGTTCCTCTGCATGAATGCCTGAGTCGATTTGGAGCGGTGTTTTGGATTATTGTCTTGCTGAAATATCCATCCCCGGCATAACTTCAACTTCGTCACTGATTCTTGAACATTATTCTCAAGAATCTGCTGTGACCCTCAACTTTAACAAGATTCCCGGTGCCGGCATTGGCCAAACAGCCCCAAAGCATGATGGAACCTCCACCAAATTTTACAGTGGGTAGCAAGTGTTTTTCTTGGAATGCTGTTTTTTTTGGACGCCATGCATAACGCCTTTTTGTATGACCAAACAACTCAATCTTTGTTTCATCAGTCCACAGGACCTTCTTCCAAAATTAAGCTGCCTTGTCCAAATGTGCTTTTGCATACCTCAGGCGACTCTGTTTGTGGCGTGCTTGCAGAAACGGCTTCTTTCTCATCACTCTCCCATACAGCTTCTCCTTGTGCAAAGTGCACTGTATTGTTGACCGATGCACAGTGACACCATTAGCAGCAAGATGATGCTGCTGCTCTTTCGAGGTGATCTGTGGGTTGTCCTTGACTGTTCTCACCATTCTTCTTCTGTGCCTTTCTGATATTTTTCTTGTCCTGCCACTTCTGGGCTTAACAAGAACTGTCCCTGTGGTCTTCCATTACCTTACTATGTTCCTCACAGTGGAAACTGACAGGTTAAATCTCTGAGACAACTTTTTGTATCTTTCCCCTGAACAACTATGTTGAACAATCTTTGTTTTCAGATCATTTGAGAGCGGACTGTCCATGCTCGGCGACCATCAAACTTAACTGAACTTGTATTGTTTTGTAAAGAGGAATGGTCCAAAATACCTTCATCCAGGATCCAGGAACTGATTAAAAGCTACAGGAAGCGACTAGAGGATGTTATCTTTGCAAAAGGAGGATGTACTAAATATTAATGTCACTTTTCTGTTGAGGTGCCCATACTTTTGCACCGGTCAAATTTTGGTTTAATGCATATTGCACATTTTCTGTTAGTACAATAAACCTCATTTCAATCCTGAAATATTACTGTGTCCATCAGTTATTAGATATATCAAACTGAAATGGCTGTTGCAAACACCAAAATATTTAGAACTAAAAATGATTAAGATTAATAGGGGTGCCCAAACTTTTTCATAGGACTGTATATACTGAACTACTATACAGCTATGTTTCCATATACCACACAGTAAGCAGGGAAAGAAAATACTTTTGAAACTTTGAATAAGATAAAACCTCCTTGCAAAGAGATTGTATATTCTCTCCTTATTTGCAAGGATTTCTTCCCATACTCCAAAGACATATTGATAGGGAAAAATGTACATTGTGAGCGCTATATGAGGCTCACAATCTACATTTAAAAAAAAGAAAGAAAAAAAAAACTCCTACTAAACATAATAGAGCCAGTATAGTTTCAGCTTTGCATAATCTAGTCTTGGTACTTGTGTATCTGGTAAGTGTTGGGGAGCATTGCTTCCTATAATGTTAGTTTATGTATGCTCATGGAGCTACATATGGCTTTGTAATTAACAGCCTTTTTTGCCTTGAGGAACTATGCTATATACCTATATATGTGGTAGTTTTCTGGGCCATGTGACTGCCCCCCCCATTTTTGTCATTATATGTGTTCTTATTTACATCTTTGTAATTAATAAATACGAAATTTATATCATTATTTTATGGATTTTTTTTATATTAGTAGTATATTTATACTTGTTCCACTTTTTCAGGTTTCTATGACAACTTCTGTCCTTAGTAATATTATAATATTATTAGAGATGAGCAAACAGTGAAATATTCGAGATTCGATATTAGTTTCGAGTAGAGCTTCAATATTCGACTACTTGATCGAATATCGAATCTCATTATAGTTGGGAAAAAATGGGAAAAAATGCTCGTTTCAGAGGAAATACACTGTATAGCATTCGGCCAATCAACGCTGGCTCTGAATCGAATATTCACTGCGAATAGCTACTAGTATTCGATCGAGTACAAATATTTCAAATACCGTAGTATTCAATCGACTACCTACTCGATCGAATACTACTCGCTCATCTCTAAATATTATATATATATATATATATATATATATATATATATATATATATTATAATAATAATATTATAATAATATATACCATTATGTACCATCACATACTAGTTCATATAGTCCCTGAAGAGCACCTCAAACTGTTTCTCCACAATGGATGTAAAGCTTACTGGTCGGTAATTACCTGGTCTGTAAATTCTTTTTTGAAAATAGGGACCACATTTGCCTTTTATACCAGTCACCAGAGAGTCCCTAAAAGTTAAAAATAGGGATAGAGCAATGACTGGATTGAGTTCTTTAGGCTAAGGCACCATGGGACAACCTGCAGTTATAAAGTGCTGCAGGAAAATCCGTGGCAGCATCGCATCACGGTACTTCCTGCAGTGCTTTAAACAGAAAGTTCGCAGAGTTTACCTCCACAGACTTACTGTTACAATTATATATATGGCGAAACTACCGGAGTTTTTACATAGATATAATTGACATGCTGTGATTTCCAAAACGGCGCTGGTTTTGAAAATCGTGAAGTGTCCACACTGTGGTTTTTACCGCAAGGTGGGCATGGAATTTGCAAGAGTTACTGTGAAACGCTGCGATTTTTCCTGCAGCATTTCCGATTCCTGGGACCCTGGCCTGAATGTGTAAATTAATCTGCCCTGGAGCCTTGTGCTTTGTTTAGCTTAGCTTGGACCAATTCTATGTTCATCCAGTTTATTGCCCTTTCAACTATTGTTGTAAGCCATAGGCTTTAAGTGCTCATCCAGCTGAAGCTGGAGCCATGCTCAAATTTAATTTGTTTGGCTTAGTTTGGAAAACAGTGGTTAATTGCTCTTTCAACCCCAGTTGTAAGCCCTAGGGTATTAATTTAAGATGGTTATACTTGTTCCCTAAAGTAATGAATTTTCTTTATACGTATTCATAGTAGATTTAAATTGACATTTTCAAGTTCAGCCTTTTTAGGACAGCACAGCATCCCCTGTGGATTTTACTTAAACTGGTTAATAAAATTGTTATGTTATGGGTACTATACATTATATTAAAAATTATTTTTGCACTGAACCATATAATATATATATATATATATATATATATATATATATATATATATATATATATATATATATATTTGTACACACACACACACACATGTGTACACATGTGTACACATTATGTATAAATCCACCTCAAATGCATACAAAGGGGAAGGTTAGAAGTTTGATGCTCTCTTTCCTGCCTGTGCAGGTCCAGATTGTCTGTTTTTATTGTTTTATATCCTCTTGGTCAGGCATGCAGAGAAAAGAAGGGTGTTGTGACAATCTTACACAAAACAACTCTACAAGGCAAAGACAGAACATTCATATTTTCCGAGAGAAAATGACTTGTTGATTTCCCACTTCAAGTAATAAGAGGAAGAAGGGTAACCCTGGCACGGAGGTGTGCCTAAACACAAGCCTTAAAGGGGTATTCCCAACTCGAATGTTCACCAACTAGCAGGCTGTGTGCTCTGTTCACTTCCTGGTTTTCTCGGTAAATTGGTGGGCGGGGTTTCACTTGGTATCTCACAGACAAAGTCAGCTCTCCCATCTCTCTTCATAGCAGTACATGTTTGCAGCCAGTAATGAGGGATGGTTGTAAATAAATTAGCACAGTATCACTGGAAGATGCACAATATGAAGCTGATGTAGCAGACTAGGATTTGTTAGGTGATGAGAATCCCAAACTTACATGCTACAGGATCAAGAGTCTTTTTGCAATATACTCACTTTTAGGTCTGTGTTTAATGGACTCCTAGCCCTTATCAGCAAAATTCAATTAGCCGACTGATAACTGGAAGAGCCGGAGATAAACAGAAATACAAGCTCAGAAATACAAGCACCGAGCACTCAGCTCCTCCTCCCCTATCTGACAGCAGGGAGCTATGTCACTTGTCCTGGGCGGAGAGATAAGATCGTCCCCAGGTCCAAGGTTATGGAAACACAGTGTAAACAATGAAGTGAAGAATCTTAGATAGCGGCCAAGCAAAGCAGTTTTGCTTAAAGGGGTTGTCCCATCACAAGGATCCTATCTATACTGCTTGTTAATGTGGATGTAAGACTTTTCCTAAATACACTGCTTCAGCAAAACTGCTTTGTTTGTCCACCATCTTACTTTATTCAATTCTTTGTGGCCACAGCCCTGACCTAGCTGCTCCTGAGTCAAATGATGTATCTGCTGCTCTCAGGGGGGAGGGAGGAGGGGCTAAGTGCTGGGAACGAGCCTGTGTATCTAGCTAATCCTGTGTCTACACCATGTGACCTAGGTCCTGCACTCAGATAGAGGAGAGGAGCTGCTTTCATTTCTTCTGTTCTCCCAGTTATCAGGCTAGCTAATTCAGTTGTGTTCATTATGGCAGAGACAGACAGTCTCTGTATGTAACACAGAATGGAGTTGCTGCTGCCTGTACTTCATAGTCCAATGTGGGTGGGCGGAGCTACACGCAAATTTGGAGGTGGAGCTAAACGGCAGGTTGCCTGTGAAACCCCGCCCACCAAATGATGTAAGAAACCAGGAAGAAAGAAGATTTTACAAGAGTGAAGACTGCTGAGTATGTGAGGTGGGAATACCCCTTTAAGCAATGTATTTAGGAAAAGTCTCAAATCCACATAAACTAGCAGTATAGATAGGATCCTTGAGATGGGACAACCCCTTTAAGAGACTATGGTGATGGTGGTGGACTTTAGTAAATGGAGAGGTGCTCCGACCCCAGGGGAGATCTAAGGAACATGTATTGAGATAGTCAGGACCTATAAGTATCTGGGCGTGATCCTCAACAATAAACTAGACTGGGCTGATAACCTGGAGGCGCTGCACAGAAAGGACCACAGCAGACTCTACCTGCTCAGGAGGCTGAGGGCCTTCGGAGTCCAGGGGACACTTCTTAGGGCCTTCTTCAACTCTGTGGTTGCTTCAGCCATCTTTTTCGGTGTGGCCTGCTGGGGGAGCAGTATATCAACTAGGGACAGAAATAGACTTGACAGGCTGATCAGTAGGGCCAGCTCTGTCCTGGGGAGCCCCTTGGACCCAGTACAGGTGATGGGTGACAGAAGGATACTGTCTGTGGTGACCTCCATGCAGGAGAACAAATCCCACCCTATGTATGGGACCCTGATGGGACTTGGCAGCACTGTAAGTGACCGTCTGCTTCACCCCAAGTGTGAGAAGGAGCGCTATCGCAGGTCCTTCCTTCCAACCATGACCAGGCTGTATAATCTACATCAAACCAAGCGTAGGTCACTCCGCGCAGAGAACTAATGATTATGATGATGACCATGAGGTCTTCCTCTTTCTCTTCTGTTTTTCCTTAGCTGCTATGGACTCCTAGTATATCTTCCCTTCTCAGCATATGCGTGCCTACGTCTGTATTATATTACTGTGTATTATCCTGTACCTGAATTACTAGGCTGCTGTAACATGATGAAATTTCCCCAATGTGGGACTATTAAAGGATTATCTTATCTTATCTTATGCAATCTTACAGCTAAGTCACATCTGTGGAAGTCAGTTAACAAAGCTGGATGTTGGCCATATTGCTACTCCAAGCTTCCTGGAAACAAAGAACTTTAAGTATATGATTCTTTCATATATTTCTCCTTTAGTTTTTAAATCTGTTGGATTGTGTGTCATTTGTTTTATTTTTATATATAGCACTGAACCATTTGTATATTAACCCCTTCAGGACTGGGCCTAAAAGTGCCTTAAGGACCAGGTAAAATTTTTCAAAACTGACGTGTCATTTTATATGGCAATAACTTTGAGCCGCTTCAACTTACAAAAGTAATTTTGAGATTATTTTTTCATGACGTATTATACTTCATGTTAGCAGAACACATGAATCAATATTTTTGTGTTTATTTATAAAAAAAATAGGAAATTTGATGAAAATTTGGAAAAAAATCGCAATGCTCTGGCTTTCAAACAGATAGTCATATTAACCAAATACATTGAGGTCTCACCTCTACCAGGTTATAGTCCTCTCTACATCGAGCTTCTCACCTCTACCAGGTTATAGTCCTCTCTACATTGAGCTGATGAGATGCAAGTACATCGAAACGGCCGTCCTCGATTGAGAGACTATACCTGGTAATAATCCCAGCATCATTGCAAAATAAAGGCCTCTTGGAAGGTCAAGCATTATGCGAAAGGGAGCAGCCTTTATTGGGTTATTTCACTGGAATTCTGTCATCCTAACTACATCAGGGAAGACAGGCTTGCACATTCCAGTGAGCGCCCTCTATTGGTTTGCAACACTGAGGCAGCTTCTGACTTCCTTATTACATCATGGAAGACAGATTTGCTTATTCTTCCCATGGTTCCAAATACATTGATACATATTATCTCCCATATCTCTATTTTATATTGGCATCATCTTTTAATCGTTCTTTAATTTATTTAAGATGTTACAAGGCTTACAAGTGTAACAGTGATTTTCCAGATTACAAGAAAATGCTCCAAAATTATTTTTTAGGGACCCCTGACAGTATTGACAGAGATTATAAAGGCCTATATATTAGAAACCCCCCATAAATCATCCCTGAAAACTGAACACCTGAAATAATTCAAAACAGCATTTGGAAGTTTATTAACCCTTTAAGCATTTCATAGGAATTAAAACAATATGGAGGTGAAACTTAGACATTTAAGTATTTACAACATATTGAATACATTTTATTAACTCTTTTTTGCTGGATTTAAGAAAAAAATCAATTTCTGGCAAATTCTGGCATTACGTTTTGCCTTTTAAATTTTTCGCCATGCAGCATACGGTATAAGAAAAATGTGACCTTTATTCTGCGGGTTGGTACGATTACGGCGATACCTCATTTATATTATTTTTTTATGAGATACTAATTCTGCAGAACAAAAACACATTTGGGGACATAAATCAATGTTTTTTTGAATCGCTATCTTCTGAAAGGTGTAACATTTTTATTTTTCAGTTGACAGTGTTGGTTGAGGGCTTATTTTTTGCAGGACAGACATTGCTTTTTATTGGTACTGTTGTGGGGTACATATGACATTTTTATCACTTTTTATAGCATATTTTGTAATGTGAGATGGCGAACAAATCACTATTTCCAGCGGGTTTTTTCTGGGAGGTTTTTCTGAAGATCACCGTGTACATTAAATATTGTTTCAGTTTTATTGTACAGAGGTGACAATACCAAATATGCATTGGTTTTATAAATTTTTAGGTTTTTTATGTAATTCATTTTCTTTAGAAAAAAAAGGAGTTTTGGGGGCTTTACAACTATATTAATTTTTTACAAACACTTTATTTTTTTTTAACTTTTTTCACTTTTCATGTGTCCCTTTAGGACACTTGATTCAGCAATGATATATTATACACTGGGAGACACAGCATGCATGTGTCTCCCAGTGTATAACAGGAAGTCAGGCTATGCAAACACATAGTCTGACTTCCAAAGGTCCTGGCAGGATCACCATATAAGTGGTGGCTCAGGGCAGCCTGGAGTCACTGACCAGACCCTAGGCTGCATAGCTGCATAGTAACCATACCAGCACCCCCTGATCTCATCGGTGGGAGCACAGAGGTCACGGAACCCCTTAGATGCGGCGATCATGTTTGATCTCCACATCTAAAGGGTTTAAATGTCCAGTCAGAGCTCAGCTCCAACCGGAAGTTATGTAGCAGGATGTTAGCTGTTAATAACAGCTAATAACAGCTAACAGCCTACTCCTGATGCTGGTGAAAAAGTCTCTGAAGTGATGGTCGTATTTTTACTATCGGCCGGTCTTCAGAGAAAATATACAGGCAGCGGTCGTCAACTGTTTAAAATCATTCAGTTAAATGGTATTATGTGTTGCTCTATGAACCCATTATGTTTTTGAAGTGTGTTTGGGTCTGAATGTCAGAGAGACACATGTATATGTGGATGAGGTTTCCACTGAGCCTGTCGAGTAAGTGGTGGTGGCAGTGGAACAGAAGGAAATAAAATGAGATGCACAATGGATCCTGTCTGTGTAGCAGCTGTAAGGCCTGTATGGTCCCATCAGAATTGGCTTAGGATTTGGTAGCCAAAAGCAAAAGTGGGTACAAAACACAGAAGACATACAAATATTCCATTCACGTGTCATCTCTTTTTTGAATCCATTCCTGTTATTTTTTGGGCCTCAGCAATACTGATGGATTAATGACTAAATCCTCACTGAGGGAAGGCTGATGCTCGACAGACAGGAACTATTTTTTGCAAGGTTATTGTTCTGACAGATCAGAGTAAGGGCAAAATAATCAGTGACATCAACACAAACTTACGGCTGACACCTTCTCCACTAATAGAACAGGTTCTGTAGACATCTATGTGGAATCAGCAGACGACCTTGTAAAAGGAGTCCTCCCTTTCACTCTACAGTAGGATCTTGGGCCTGTTCTTTACACCTGGCACTAACATCGACCTGTAAAGCTGAGTTCACACTTGAGTTAGTTGGTAACCAACTGGCCAAATAAGTGAAGTGTGCAGTGGTTCTGTCATGTGTGTGTCATACTGACTCACACTATTGTTTCACTACCACAGCAGACTCCTTATTCTCTATGCGTGTTACTACAAGGCATAGAGCAGCCAGGAAATAGCTGTTTTTTAATGTGATTCACCACAAATGAACTCAGTTTGAATTGAATCTGTTTCAGAAAATTCGGCGAATCAGCCAAATTGAATTTTTAAAAAATGTGCTTATCTCTAGTACTGGCGGTTGAGTTCTCTAAGAATGGTTGTCAGGATTGGCATCATCTGAATTGGGCATGGGGTCTACAGTGCCATTTTCTGACGGATTGAGGTTCATAGGCAGCTTGGCCTTTTGTCCATACATCACCTCAAATGGAGTGCACTTGGTTGAGGCATGCAATGGTGTGACAGGTAAACAGAACTCTAGGGATAAACTGATTCCAGTTGGTGCTTTGGTAATTGGCAATCTTACTGAGGGCCCCTTCACGCGGAGTAAACGCGTGTGTATTTTGGCAAAATATACGTGTAAAAAATACACGTGTACAGTAAGACTCTCATTGACTTCAATGAAATTTTTTTACACACGTAAAAAAACACGTCAAAATACACGTCAAAATACACGTCAAAATACATGTGTAAAATGTCATTGAAGTCAATGATTTTTACACGTGTATTTTGCCAAAATACACACGCGTTTACTCCACGTGAAGGGGCCCTCAGTAAGGTTGCCAATTACCATAGCACCAACTGGAACAGTAGGGGATGAAAGTGCTAGAGAGCACTCTACAGTTGCAGAGACTGATGCAAGTCCCCCGAATACAGTAAGGGAAGAATACTTGAGAGAACCTACAGAGGCAGAAAACTGGACACATGTGACCAAGAGATGCAAATGGATCACAAGTAGAGATGAGCGAACAGTGTTCTATCGAACTCATGTTCGATCGGATATTAGGCTGTTCGGCATGTTCGAATCGAATCGAACACCGCGTGGTAAAGTGTGCCATTACTCGATTCCCCTCCCACCTTCCCTGGCGCCTTTTTTGCTCCAATAACAGCGCAGGGTAGGTGGGACAGGAACTACGACACCGGTGACGTTGAAAAAAGTAGGCAAAACCCATTGGCTGCCGAAAACATGTGACCTCTAATTTAAAAGAACAGCGACGCCCAGCTTTGCGTCATTCTGAGCTTGCAATTCACCGGGGACGGAGGTTTCCATCCAGTTAGCTAGGGGTTAGATTTTGGGTAGGCAGGGACAGGCTAGGATAGGAAAGAGAAGACAACCAACCGCTCTTATAAGAGCTAAATTCCAGGGAGAAGCTTGTCAGTGTAACGTGGCACTGACGGGCTCAATCGCCGCAACCCAGCTTTCCCAGGATCCTGAATGGAATACACTGTCAGTGTATTCCCGTATACCCGATATATACCCCCGATACCCGTTCCAACGGTGTGCCCCCCCACCTTCACCCCAGAAATACCCTGCAAGTCCCCTAGCAATAGAATTGGGGCTATATACACCCACTATTTTTGCTACTGCCATATAGTGCCATTGTCTCACTGGGAATTCCAAGAATATATTGGGCTTACATATAACTTAAATTCCAGGGAGAAGCTTGTCAGTGTAACGTGGCACTGACGGGCTCAATCGCCGCAACCCAGCTTTCCCAGGATCCTGAATGGAACACACTGACAGTGTATTCCCGTATACCCCATATATACACCCCAAATGCCCGTTCCAACGGTGTGCCCCCCCACCTTCACCTCAGAAATACCCTGCAAGTCCCCTAGCAATAGAATTGGGGCTATATACACCCACAATTTTTGCTACTGGTATATAGTGCCATTGTCTGACTGGGAATTCAAAGAATATATTGGGGTTACGTGCACCCACAATTTTTGCTACTGCTATACAGTGCCATTGTCTCACTGGGAATTCAAAGAATATATTGGGGTTATGTGCACCCACAATTTTTACTACTGGTATACAGTGCCATTGTCTGACTGGGAATTCAAAGAATATATGGGGGTTACGTGCACCCACAATTTTTGCTACTGCTATACAGTGCCATTGTCTCACTGGGAATTCAAAGAATATATTGGGGTTATGTGCACCCACAATTTTTACTACTGGTATATAGTGCCATTGTCTGACTGGGAATTCAAAGAATATATTGGGGTTATGTGCACCCACAATTTTTACTACTGGTATACAGTGCCATTGTCTGACTGGGAATTCAAAGAATATATGGGGGTTACGTGCACCCACAATTTTTGCTACTGCTATACAGTGCCATTGTCTCACTGGGAATTCAAAGATTATATTGGGGTTATGTGCACCCACAATTTTTGCTACTGCTATATAGTGCCAGTTTCTGACTGGTAATTCAAAGAATATATTGGGGTTACGTGCACCCACAATTTTTGCTACTGGTATATAGTGCCATTGCCTGACTGGGAATTCAAAGAATATATGGGGGTTACGTGCACCCACAATTTTTGCTACTGCTATACAGTGCCATTGTCTCACTGGGAATTCAAAGAATATATTGGGGTTATGTGCACCCACAATTTTTACTACTGGTATACAGTGCCATTGTCTGACTGGGAATTCAAAGAATATATGGGGGTTACGTGCACCCACAATTTTTGCTACTGCTATACAGTGCCATTGTCTCACTGGGAATTCAAAGAATATATTGGGGTTATGTGCACCCACAATTTTTACTACTGGTATACAGTGCCATTGTCTGACTGGGAATTCAAAGAATATATGGGGGTTACGTGCACCCACAATTTTTGCTACTGCTATACAGTGCCATTGTCTCACTGGGAATTCAAAGAATATATTGGGGTTATGTGCACCCACAATTTTTACTACTGGTATACAGTGCCATTGTCTGACTGGGAATTCAAAGAATATATGGGGGTTACGTGCACCCACAATTTTTGCTACTGCTATACAGTGCCATTGTCTGACTGGGAATTCAAAGAATATATTGGGGTTATGTGCACCCACAATTTTTACTACTGGTATACAGTGCCATTGTCTGACTGGGAATTCAAAGAATATATGGGGGTTACGTGCACCCACAATTTTTGCTACTGCTATACAGTGCCATTGTCTCACTGGGAATTCAAAGATTATATTGGGGTTATGTGCACCCACAATTTTTGCTACTGCTATATAGTGCCAGTTTCTGACTGGTAATTCAAAGAATATATTGGGGTTACGTGCACCCACAATTTTTGCTACTGGTATATAGTGCCATTGTCTGACTGGGAATTCAAAGAATATATTGGGGTTACGTGCACCCACAATTTTTGATACTGCTATACAGTGCCATTGTCTCACTGGGAATTCAAAGAATATATTGGGGTTATGTGCACCCACAATTTTTACTACTGGTATACAGTGCCATTGTCTGACTGGGAATTCAAAGAATATATGGGGGTTACGTGCACCCACAATTTTTGCTACTGCTATACAGTGCCATTGTCTCACTGGGAATTCAAAGAATATATTGGGGTTATGTGCGCCCACAATTTTTACTACTGGTATACAGTGCCATTGTCTGACTGGGAATTCAAAGAATATATGGGGGTTACGTGCACCCACAATTTTTGCTACTGCTATACAGTGCCATTGTCTCACTGGGAATTCAAAGAATATATTGGGGTTATGTGCACCCACAATTTTTACTACTGGTATACAGTGCCATTGTCTGACTGGGAATTCAAAGAATATATGGGGGTTACGTGCACCCACAATTTTTGCTACTGCTATACAGTGCCATTGTCTCACTGGGAATTCAAAGATTATATTGGGGTTATGTGCACCCACAATTTTTGCTACTGCTATATAGTGCCAGTTTCTGACTGGTAATTCAAAGAATATATTGGGGTTACGTGCACCCACAATTTTTGCTACTGGTATATAGTGCCATTGTCTGACTGGGAATTCAAAGAATATATTGGGGTTACGTGCACCCACAATTTTTGATACTGCTATACAGTGCCATTGTCTCACTGAGAATTCAAAGAATATATTGGGGTTATGTGCACCCACAATTTTTACTACTGGTATACAGTGCCATTGTCTGACTGGGAATTCAAAGAATATATGGGGGTTACGTGCACCCACAATTTTTGCTACTGCTATACAGTGCCATTGTCTCACTGGGAATTCAAAGAATATATTGGGGTTATGTGCACCCACAATTTTTACTACTGGTATACAGTGCCATTGTCTGACTGGGAATTCAAAGAATATATGGGGGTTACGTGCACCCACAATTTTTGCTACTGCTATACAGTGCCATTGTCTGACTGGGAATTCAAAGAATATATGGGGGTTATGTACACCCACAATTTTTACTACTGGTATACAGTGCCATTGTCTGACTGGGAATTCAAAGAATATATGGGGGTTACGTGCACCCACAATTTTTGCTACTGCTATACAGTGCCATTGTCTCACTGGGAATTCAAAGAATATATTGGGGTTATGTGCACCCACAATTTTTACTACTGGTATATAGTGCTATTGTCTGACTGGGAATTCAAAGAATATATGGGGGTTACGTGCACCCACAATTTTTGCTACTGCTATACAGTGCCATTGTCTCACTGGGAATTCAAAGAATATATTGGGGTTATGTGCACCCACAATTTTTACTACTGGTATACAGTGCCATTGTCTGACTGGGAATTCAAAGAATATATGGGGGTTACGTGCACCCACAATTTTTGCTACTGCTATACAGTGCCATTGTCTCACTGGGAATTCAAAGATTATATTGGGGTTATGTGCACCCACAATTTTTGCTACTGCTATATAGTGCCAGTTTCTGACTGGTAATTCAAAGAATATATTGGGGTTACGTGCACCCACAATTTTTGCTACTGGTATATAGTGCCATTGTCTGACTGGGAATTCAAAGAATATATTGGGGTTACGTGCACCCACAATTTTTGCTACTGCTATACAGTGCCATTGTCTCACTGGGAATTCAAAGAATATATTGGGGTTATGTGCACCCACAATTTTTACTACTGGTATATAGTGCCATTGTCTGACTGGGAATTCAAAGAATATATTGGGGTTACGTGCACCCACAATTTTTGCTACTGCTATACAGTGCCATTGTCTCACTGGGAATTCAAAGATTATATTGGGGTTATGTGCACCCACAATTTTTGCTACTGCTATATAGTGCCAGTTTCTGACTGGTAATTCAAAGAATATATTGGGGTTACGTGCACCCACAATTTTTGCTACTGGTATATAGTGCCATTGTCTGACTGGGAATTCAAAGAATATATGGGGGTTACGTGCACCCACAATTTTTGCTACTGCTATACAGTGCCATTGTCTCACTGGGAATTCAAAGAATATATTGGGGTTATGTGCACCCACAATTTTTACTACTGGTATACAGTGCCTTTGTCTGACTGGGAATTCAAAGAATATATGGGGGTTACATGCACCCACAATTTTTGCTACTGCTATACAGTGCCATTGTCTCACTGGGAATTCAAAGAATATATTGGGGTTATGTGCACCCACAATTTTTACTACTGGTATACAGTGCCATTGTCTAACTGGGAATTCAAAGAATATATGGGGGTTACGTGCACCCACAATTTTTGCTACTGCTATACAGTGCCATTGTCTGACTGGGAATTCAAAGAATATATGGGGGTTATGTGCACCCACAATTTTTACTACTGGTATACAGTGCCATTGTCTGACTGGGAATTCAAAGAATATATGGGGGTTACGTGCACCCACAATTTTTGCTACTGGTATATAGTGCCATTGTCTCACTGGGAATTCAAAGAATATATTGGGGTTATGTGCACCCACAATTTTTACTACTGGTATACAGTGCCATTGTCTGACTGGGAATTCAAAGAATATATGGGGGTTACGTGCACCCACAATTTTTGCTACTGCTATACAGTGCCATTGTCTCACTGGGAATTCAAAGAATATATTGGGGTTACGTGCACCCACAATTTTTGCTACTGCTATACAGTGCCATTGTCTCACTGGGAATTCAAAGATTATATTGGGGTTATGTGCACCCACAATTTTTGCTACTGCTATATAGTGCCAGTTTCTGACTGGTAATTCAAAGAATATATTGGGGTTACGTGCACCCACAATTTTTGCTACTGGTATATAGTGCCATTGTCTGACTGGGAATTCAAAGAATATATGGGGGTTACGTGCACCCACAATTTTTGCTACTGCTATACAGTGCCATTGTCTCACTGGGAATTCAAAGAATATATTGGGGTTATGTGCACCCACAATTTTTACTACTGGTATACAGTGCCATTGTCTGACTGGGAATTCAAAGAATATATGGGGGTTACGTGCACCCACAATTTTTGCTACAGCTATACAGTGCCATTATCTCACTGGGAATTCAAAGATTATATTGGGGTTATGTGCACCCACAATTTTTGCTACTGCTATATAGTGCCAGTTTCTGACTGGTAATTCAAAGAATATATTGGGGTTACGTGCACCCACAATTTTTGCTACTGGTATATAGTGCCATTGTCTGACTGGGAATTCAAAGAATATATGGGGGTTACGTGCACCCCACAATTTTTGCTTCTGCTATACAGTGCCATTGTCTGACTGGGAATTCAAAGAATATATTGGGGTTACAAATACCCTCATTTCTTGCTACTGCCATATAGTGCCAGTTTCTGACTGGTAATTCAAAGAATATATTGGGGTTACGTGCACCCACAATTTTTGCTACTGGTATATAGTGCCATTGTCTGACTGGGAATTCAAAGAATATATGGGGGTTACGTGCACCCCACAATTTTTGCTTCTGCTATACAGTGCCATTGTCTGACTGGGAATTCAAAGAATATATTGGGGTTACAAATACCCTCATTTCTTGCTACTGCCATATAGTGCCAGTTTCTGACTGGTAATTCAAAGAATATATTGGGGTTACGTGCACCCACAATTTTTGCTACTGGTAGATAGTGCCATTGTCTCACTGGGAATTCCACAAATAATTTGGGGATTCATTCACCCTACATCTCAGGCTCTTGCCATATTCACCCAGGTTGTCAGTGCTGCACCAGCTCGTTCCCAGACAGCTCGGCCCGAAAAACACGTTACCTATATAGAGGATTTGGACAATGAAGACAACATGTTCTAAATCTAATGTCTGCACTTTCTCCAGAATTAAAATAAAGGCAGCGTTTAACTTTCAAATAGCACTGCACAAAGGAAGAGCTTATCAGCTTGTCTCATGACATGCTACTGAAAAGTGTCATTTGTGTATCTTAATGTAAATATAGTTGTATAAGCTTTTTGGGTTTTAGGCACTGCCAAGTTATTTATTACCACCCGCTCCCTTATAATGATGATGACGCCAAAGTCACTGTGGGTGTTCAGAGCTCACAGCTTTGGTTGACATTTGTCTTGCTCTCTGTCGGTACCAGCTGTCTTTTTGGATACCGTAAAGTTATGTTGACTTTATTAACAGCTATAGAAGCTTTAGCCAGGTTGTGACGGTGTGTAACCCTAACAACACTAAGTGGGATACACATTAATAGTCAGTCTATGTACGCTAAACGTATCACTGAAGTAATTTTTTTTCCCTCTCCCCTAATATAAGAAAGGAACAGACATTAGACCTAGACCGGGGTTCGAGGCTTGTAAAAATCCAGTATTATTTGTTCTTCATGATGTGAAATATGTGTTGAAAAGCAACCCAAGATGAAGTCAGCCATGTGTGCCAGTGTGTTACTTGGCATGCCTTTGCTGGCCCCAACTGTAAGGGTCACTCTCCATTTCCTCCATTTTCCACTCCCCTTCACACCATTTGTGGTGAAGCAATGGGATGCACTGAAGTGCACCCTCTAGCCTCGTGTGGGACAGGGACATCAGATGCCACTCCAACCCCCTCGTCTTCCTCCGCCAGCCAACGGTGCGAAGATGAGAGGAGTGTGCTCTGAATGTTTTCTGCCTAGCAGAGGCTAGTTCTCACTTACGAAAATGGCCCCACTTTGACCTGTATATCAGGCACAATGGTGTAGGTTTCAAAGAAACATGGCACCAACAAGTTGGAAAACGTGGGCCATGCGTGGACCGTGTTTGAGTCTGGCAAGCTCCAGATCTGCTACCAGGTTCCAGCCATTATCACAGGCGCAAAAATGCCAGGCCCCAGGTGTAGCAGGGAAAAAAAATGCCATCTCAGCCAGGATGGCATCCCTGACCTCGGAGGCACTGTGCTGTCTGTCCCCCAAGCTGATGAGCTTCAGCACCGCCTGCTGACGTCTCCCCACACCAGTGTTTTAGCGTTTGCCGCTAGTAGCTGTGGTGGAGGTTGCAGCATCGTAGGGTTTCAGTCTACTCCTGCCATGAATTTTGGCCTGGGAGAGGAGATAGGCCACCCCAGTTTGCACCCAGGGAACAGACTCCACCACATTCACCCTGCCTGTCATTAAAGATAAGCACTGCAGCATCCCTGACCACAGGCGCTTGTCCATGTGTCGGTGGTCAAGTGGACCTTGCAGCAAAGCGCAGAGCTCTGGGCCCGACTGATGTTATGGGACACATGCAGGCGCAAGGCAGGGACAGCACACCAAGAGAAGTAGTAACGGCTAGGCCCAGCATAGGGAGGTGCCCCAGCTGCCATCTGCTGACGGAAGGCCTGGGTCTCCAGAAGCATAAACAAACACCAACATCTCCAGGGCCAGCAGTTTATCGATGAGGCTGTTAAAGGCTTGGGCATGGGGGTGGGTTGTGTTGTACTTCTGCCTGCAATGAAAAGCTTGGGAAATGTGGAGTGGCTGGGAAGAGGCGCATGATGGTGCAGGCCAAAAGGGCGCATGAGGGTGAACTCCCCAATGTGTCAGAGATAGGTGTGTAGGTGTCCTTGCATCATATACTTGCACCATATTTGGCTTTGGAAGTTAATTTTGTGCCAAAAAGTGGTTAAGACAGCGATCCCTCAGCTACTCCCGTTACACTGTCTATTGAAGTTACCATCTGTGGAAGTGGACCACCATTTCTAAGATCCCAAAGGAAGCAGGCAAGAGATGTGCAGTTCAGAAAAAAAGATGAGAAAATAAGTGTAGGCTGTAGAGCACAGAGGGATCGGAGAGGACAGAGCTGGTGTCGGCCAGGTATTCCCACAACATGCGCCTATACTTGTCCCTCCTGGTGACACTAGGCCCCTGAGTGGCAGTAATTTGTCCAGGGGGGCCATTAACGTGTTCCAGACCTAGGAATAAGTCTTCCAACAGGGTAGAGTTTTGCATGCCTTTGCTTCTACCCACTGTTTTTGCTGCTTAGCTTCCCTCCACATCTACACTGCTTTCACCTCTAAACATCACCCCAGTTTATGCCTTTGTTTCTACCCTGTTTTTTTTGTTGAATTAGCTTCCCTCCACATCTACACTGCTTTATCCCCTAAACATCACCCCAGTTTATGCCTTTGCTTCTACCCTTTTTTTTTTGTTGAATTAGCTTCCCTCCACATCTACACTGCTTTAGCCCCTAAACATCACCCCAGTTTATGCCTTTGCTTCTACCCAGGTTTTTTGTTGATTTAGCTTCCCTCTACATCTACACTGCTTTAGCCCCTAGACATCACCCCTGTCCATGTGGGGTCGGTGGCCTCGTCATCCACCAACTCCTCTTCCAATTGCGCACTGCCCCCTTACTGCAAACCGCACATGACCACAGCTTGCCTTGATGGCAACTGTGTCTCATGATCCCCACTTAGGTCCAGACAAGTCGGTGGCGGGTCCAAAACCCCAAAATTGGAAGGAAATGGCAGATGCTGCAGTATTTCTAACACCTGTTCCTGGTGCTCGGGCCTGGTCTGTGTTGTACCCTGCACCCTGCTTAACGCAGCTGCCATATCCGAAGTTGTGCTGAGCGCATGCTAATGTTTCGTGTCCAGTGCAATGGATGGGATGGGATTTCACATAAGTCTGCCACCCATGGCCACTCATGGTTGAGCAACTGAGGGAGTTGACTTTGACGAACCCGAGGGTTTTGGAGTTGGAACTACATCAAAGGTCTGTGCTGCTCACACACTCTGCTCAACACATGATATGTTTAGTGCCAGCAGTGTGGAGACGTCGCACAACAGCCGTTGTTCCAGCAGGTACAGGCGTTGTAGGAGTGCATAGAGGCTAGCAGCGGCAACTATAGACTTTAAAAACTATCCGCACAAGCGCCACACTTTCACCAGTAGCTCAGGAACATTGGGGTACCTTTTTCAAAAGATTAGCAGCAATGAGTTAAAAACGTGGCCCAGGCATGGAATATGTTGCAGGCTGCCAAGCTACAGAGCCAATCCCAGGTTACGGCCATTATCACACATGACAACATGCCTGGGCCCAGGTGCAGTGGCAAAAACCACATTGCCGTCTCATCGAGGATGGCATGACTCACTTTGTAGGCAGTGTGCTGTCTGGCCCCCAAGCTGATGAGCTTCAGCACGGCCCACTGGCGTCTCCCCACACCAGTGTTGCAGCATTTCCAGCTCGTAGCTGGGGTCAATTTAACAGCGGAGGAGGGTGGTGTTTCAGCCCTCCTCCCAGGAATGTTGTGTGGGGAGACAAGTCAGGCCACCACATTTTGCGACCCGGTCCACGCCTCAACTACATTCAACCACTGTGCCCAAATTGAAAGGTAGCGTCCCTGTCCGCATGCACTTGTCCATTCGTAACTGGTCACATGGAACTTTAGGGCTAAGCGCTGAATTTAGGGACCGCCTCATGTTTGGGGGAAAGTGCTGGTGTGGACGGCACAGTGCGGTGGCGCAGTAGACACTCTGCCCAAAAAGGGCAGAGTGTCCCCCAGCCGGGATTCCAACATCTCCTGGGCCAGATTTCTTGAGATGAGGCCGTTGAAGCCTTGGGCATGTGGGTGGGTTGCGCTGTACTTTAGCATGAAATGAAAGGCTTGGGAGATGGGGAGTTGCTAGGAAGAGGCGCATGATGGCGCGGGCAAAAGGAGAAATGGCAGGAAAAGGTGAGGATAAGGGTGAACTCCCCAAAGTGTCAGAGGCAGATGTGGAGGTGTCCTGGCTGCTGGTCTGGACTGCAGCGCCAGCCCCGTCAACAGTGGGAGAGGCAGCGGCCGCCAGGCCAAACGACGATTATCCTGCGCTTGCTCTCACCCACTGAGCCCAGGGCTTGCCTTCCAAATGATGGCACCCGCAAGAGGTGGTGAGATTCCTCTCCGCAGATCTCCAAACCATCTTGGACTTGCAAATTGCACTAAATTTGTCATGTAACTGACATGTATATGATGAGTCTATCCATTGTCTGTTCATTTTGGTGAAAGTCAGCCTGTCAGCTGACAGACAGCTGTGCTTGTCAGTGATGATGCCACCGGCTGCTTGTACCCCCAGTTTTTGCTGCTTAGCTTGCCTCCACATCCACACTGCTTTTGCCCCTACACATCACCCCTATCCATGCCTGTGCCTCTAGCCATAAGTCTGCCACCCATGGAAACTCATGGTGCAGAAAGTGAGGGAGCTGACTCTGAGGAACCCTTGGGTTTTGTAGCTGGTACTCCATCAAAGGTCTCTGCTGCTCACACACCCTGCTGAACATACGGTATCTAGGGTTAGAGCGTGTGGTGACCTCGCACAACAGTAGGTGCTTCAGGCAGATGTAGGCCTTGCTGGAGTGTATTGCGGCTAGCTCCAGGTACTGTAGACTTGGGAAAGTGGGTGTCCAAGTGCCGCACTTTCACCCTTAGCTCAGCTAATTTGGGGTATGTTTTTAAAAATCATTGCACCACTACATTGAACACGTGGGCCAGGCATGGAACGTGTTGGAGGCTGGCAAGCTCCAGAGCCCTCCAACAAGACAAAAAAGCCTGGCCCCAGGGGCAGCGGGGATAAACAAATTGCCATCTCATCCAGGATGGCATCCCTGACCTCAGAGGCAGTGTGCTGTCCGTCTCCCAAGCTGATGAGCTTCTGCCCAGCCTGCTGACGTCTCCCCACACCAGTGTTGCAGCGTTTTCAGCTCGTAGCTGGGGTCAATCTAACAGCGGAGGAGGAGGAGGGTGGAGTTTCAGCCCTCCTCCCAGGAATGTTTTGTGGGGAGACAAGTCAGGAAAATTCTTGAAACGGGAGAGTTTTGCATCTTTGCCCTTGCTGCCTATGGACATCCCTTTGCCTCTAGCCACCATTTTCCCTGCTTTGCTTGCCTCCACATCCACACTGCTTTTGCCCCTAGACATCACCCCAGTCCATGCCTTAGCTTGTACCCCCAGTTTTTCCTGCTTAGCTTGCCTCCACATCCACACTGCCTTTGCCCCTAGACATCACCCCAGTTCATGCCTTAGCTTGTACCCCCAGTTTTTCCTGCTTAGCTTGCCTCCACATCCACACTGCTTTTGCCCCTAGACATCACCCCAGTCCATGCCTTAGCTTGTACCCCCAGTTTTTCCTGCTTAGCTTGCCTCCACATCCACACTGCTTTTGCCCCTAGACATCACCCCAGTCCATGCCTTAGCTTGTACCCCCAGTTTTTCCTGCTTAGCTTGCCTCCACATCCACACTGCTTTTGCCCCTAGACATCACCCCAGTCCATGCCTTAGCTTGTACCCCCAGTTTTTCCTGCTTAGCTTGCCTCCACATCCACACTGCTTTTGCCCCTAGACATCACCCCAGTCCATGCCTTAGCTTGTACCCCCAGTTTTTCCTGCTTAGCTTGCCTCCACATCCACACTGCTTTTGCCCCTAGACATCATCCCTATCCATGCCTCTGCCCCTAGCCATAACTCTGCCACCCCTGGAAACTCATGGTGCAGAAACTTTGGGAGCTGACTTTGAGGAACCCTTGGGTTTTGTAGATGGAACTCCATCAAAGGTCTGTGCAGCTCACACACCCTGCTCAAGATATGGTATTGTAGGGTTTCAGCGTGTGTGAATGACGGACAACAGCCTGTGTTTGGACAGATGTAGGCCTTGCTAGAGTGTTTTTAGGCTAGCAGCGACTCCTGTGCACTTGCAAAAGTGGGCGCACAAGCGCCGCATTTTCAACAGTAGCTTCGGTACATTTGGGTATGTTTTTAAAAAACTTTGCACCACTAGGTTAGACGTGGGCCAAACATGGAACGTGTTGGAGGCTGGCAAGCTCCAGAGCCGCTACCAGGTTCCAGCCATTATCACAGGCGTAAAAATGCCAGGCCCCAGGTGTAGCAGGGAAAAAAAAATGCCATCTCAGCCAGGATGGCATCCCTGACCTCGGAGGCACTGTGCTGTCTGTCCCCCAAGCTGATGAGCTTCAGCACCGCCTGCTGACGTCTCCCCACACCAGTGTTTTAGCGTTTGCCGCTAGTAGCTGTGGTGGAGGTTGCAGCGTCGTAGGGTTTCAGTCTACTCCTGCCATGAATTTTGGCCTGGGAGAGGAGATAGGCCACCCCAGTTTGCACCCGGGGAACAGACTCCACCACATTCACCCTGCCTGTCATTAAAGATAAGCACTGCAGCATCCCTGACCACAGGCGCTTGTCCAAGTGTCGGTGGTCAAGTGGACCTTGCAGCAAAGCGCGGAACTAAGGGCCCACCTGATGTTGAGGCGTGGGTGCAAGGCGGGGACGTGCTGGTGCAAGGCGGGGACGCCACACCGGGAGAAGTTGAGACGGCTAGGGACGGCATAGTGAGGTGCCACAGTTGCCATCAGGTCCGGGAAGGCGGGAGTTTCAACAAGCCGGAACGCCAACCTCTCCTGGGCCAGCAGTTTAGCGATGTTGGCGTTCTAGGCTTGCGTGGGTGGGTGGTTAGCGGTGTATTTCTGCCGGCGCTCCAATGTCTGAGAGATGGTGGGTTGTTGTAAAGAAGCGCCTGATGGTGCCTTTGATGGTGCAGGAGAAGGAGATAAGACAGAAACAGGGGAGGATGAGGGAGAAGTCAACAAAGTGGCGGAGGCAGATGAAGTGATGTCCTGGCTCGTCCTCTGGAGTGCATCGCCAGCACTGTGAGCAGAGGCAGTGGCATGAACGGCGGGCGACGTTTGTCCTGCCGTTGCTGCCTGCCACTGATTCCATTGCTTGGATTCCAAATGACGGTGCATTGAAGTGGTGGACAGGTTGCTCTTCTCAGGGCCCCTACTCGATTTCGAGAGGCAAATTGTGTAGACGACACTATATCTGTCCTCGGCGCATTCCTTGAAAAAACTCTACACCTTCAAGAAACGTGCCCTCGATGGGGGAGTTTTTCTGGGCTGGGTACAAAAGGGAACATCTTCGGACATTCCGGGTCTGGCCTGGCTTCGGCAAAGCAGCTGACCTCTGCCTCTGGACATGTCTCTGCCTCTAGCTACCCTTTTTGGTGCTGCACCTGCCTCAACATCCACACTACTTTCCCAGCTTGACATCTGCCTTGTCCAGGTGGGGTCGGTGTCCTCATCGTCCACCACCTCCTCTTCCAACTCCTGTCTCGCCTCCTCCTCCTGCACAATGCGCATGTCAACTGGCTGCCCTGACAGCAACTGCGTCTCATCGTCGTCGATGAGGGTGGGTTGCTGGTCATCCGCCACCAAATCGACCAGAGATGGAATGGAGGAGACTCTAGTGTTTGAGCATCTGGACACAGATACTCGTCTGTTAGGTCCGTGGAATCGCGAAATGGAGGGGCAGGTTGCGATACAGTCAAAGGAAGGGAGAACAGCTCTGGGGAGCAGGGACAGTTGGGGTTATTGTTCTGGGAAGATTGGGAATTTTGGGTGGAAGGAGGACAAGACTGTTGGGTAAGAGGAGGTAGAGGCTGCCTGGCTGGTGGACAATGTGCTTTAAGCGTTATCCGACAGCCATTGCAAGACCTGTTCCTGGTTCTCGGGCCTACTAATCTTTGTACCATTCAGCCTAGTTAATGTGGAACTTTTGTGCAAAGCGCAGAACTTAGGGCCCGCCTGATGTTAAGGGACACACGCTGGTACAAGGCTCAACTCACCCTAAGTGCCAAAAACACTGCTGGTGCAAGGCTCTACTCATGCCAAGGGCCTCAATCTCTGCTGGTAGCTCAGCTTAAGGTCCTGTAACTTTGTTTGGAAGGGCTCATGTTAAGGGCTAGAAAAGTGAATTTTGGAAGGTCTTACCACATCACACACACACACACACACACACACACACACACACACACACACTCACAATGACAGTTAAGGGTGAGGGCTTTTGGAATTCCCATTGCCTATTCCATTTGTGGTTGTCATGGGGAACGTGATTTAAAGGGGTGGTTGTTACTGTTTGTTGAGCTTAAATTGGGGTTTGTGTCCATCCATTTGGGGAGTAAAGAAGGTTTCCAGGTATTTTCCCACTTTGATAGAGGTTTTTTTGAATGTGGAAAGTGTGTAGTTGTTAGGCAGTGATGTTGGGGTAATAGAGGGTCTTTGGTGTGTTAGATGCCCCCAGACATGCTTCCCCTGCTGTCCCAGTGTCATTCCAGAGGTGTTGGCATCATTTCCTGGGGTGTCATAGTGGACTTGGTGACCCTCCAGACACGGATTTGGGTTTCCCCCTTAACGAGTATCTGTTCCCCATAGACTATAATGGGGTTCGAAACCCGTTTGAACACACGAACATTGAGCGGCTGTTCGAATCGAATTTCGAACCTCGAACATTTTAGTGTTCGCTCATCTCTAATCACAAGGCCATCACCACTCACACAGCTAAGTAACCGATATGAAACTCTCATGCAGGCGGATGAAAATGACAAAAATAACCTATCAGCAAAAGAAGAAACAAAAGTCACCCAGAGACAATCAGGAGCAACAAGAAATGGTGCTGCAAGGAAGAAAAGAAGAGTAGTGGTTATGGGTGACTCACTGCTAAGAGGCACAGAGACAGCTGTCTGCAGGCCAGACTTAACCGCACGAGAAGTATGCTGCCTCCCAGGAGCAAAAATCAAGGATGTGGCCGATAGGATACCAAGCCTCCTCAGCTCCAAGGACGACTACCCATTCCTACAGATACATGTGGGTACAAACGACATGGCAAAAAAATGATTTACCAACTATCTATAAAGACTTTGAAAATTTGGGGAAGACAGTGAAGGAACTGGATGCGCAGGTAGTATTCTCATCAATCCTCCCAGTTGGTGGTCATGGCATCAGGAGATGGAATAGAATACTAGAGGTAAACACCTGGCTTCGACGGTGGTGCCGAGAGCAAGGATTTGGATTTTTGGACCATGGCGTGAATTACCTCTATGATGGACTCCTTGCTAGAGACGGGATACATCTCACAAAACCTGGGAAAAACATATTTGCCAGAAGACTTGCCACACTCATCAGAAGGGCTTTAAACTAGAAGAAGAGGGGATGGGAAGAAAAAAGAAAGACAAGAACATGCAGCTAAAAGACATACTTAAGGTTACTAGATGTGGTAAAGAGGACCCAAGACAGGATACTCAGAAGGAAATTACGAAAAAGGATGCAACAGAGCACAATCTGAAATGTTTTTACACAAACGCACAAAGCATGGGAAACAAACAAGGAGAACTAGAGCTGATGATACACAAGGAAAACTATGACGTCATCGGCATCACAGAAACCTGGTGGAACGACATGCATGATTGGAACATAGAGATGGAAGGATACAACTTATTCAAAAAGAATAGAACTAATAAAAGAGGGGGTGGAGTTGCATTGTATGTTAAAAAAGAACACATCTCCACAGAAATTACAGTTTTACAGAATGATAATCTACTGGAAATTTTTTGGCTAGTAATTCAAGGGAAAAACAATGATAAGGACATCATACTAGGCGTTTATTACAGACCACCAGGACAGACAGAAGACATGGATGAGATTTTTTCAAAGAAAATGACCATGCTCTCAAAGAAACATGAAATAGTGATCATGGGAGACTTCAATTACCCTGACATTCATTGGGAAACCCACACAGCCAAGAGTAAAGGCTCCATCAAATTTTTATCCTCTCTAGCAGACAACTTCATTGCCCAGCTAGTAGAAGAAAACACGAGAGGAACATCCATTTTGGACCTAGTCCTAACCAACAAAGAGCACATGGTTAAGGGACTACGGGTAGCAGGGACACTGGGATTCAGCGATCATGCTATACTTGAGTTTGGGGTTGCAAGAAGAAGAAGACCTGAGAAGACACAGACTTCAAGGCTCGACTTTAGCAGGGCAGACTTCAAGAGCCTGAAGGCAAGGGTTAGCAGAATTCCATGGTGCAAAATTCTTAAGCACAAAAATGCACATGAAGGGTGGGAAATCTTCCGTAGGGAAATCATTAAAGCACAGGAACTAACAATACCTAGAAGGAAGAAAAATGGGAAGCACCTAAAAATATCAGGATGGATGACCAAAAAATTACATAACCTGCTAAAAAGGAAAAAGGAAACATACAAAAAGTGGAAGATGGGAACCATACCTAAGGAAGAGTACACAGCAGTCTGCAGACTCTGCAAGACAAGCATCAAAGGAGCTAAGGCTGAACACGAATTGAAGCTTGCAAAAGAGGCAAAGAGTAAGGTAAAAGGATTTTGGGGATATGTTAAAAGCAAAAGAAAAGTGAAGGAGACCATTGGAGTCCTGAAGAATGACAAAGGAGAAATAGTTAACATGGTGGAACAGCAGGTGGAGCTACTAAATTCATATTTTGTATCCGTCTTCTCCCAAGAAACTAATGGGATGGGAAGGCATTAATTAACCAGAGCCAGCACGGCTTTATGACCAATAAATCTTGTCAGACTAACCTGATTTCCTTCTACAACAAAATCACTGAATGGTTGGACCAAGGGAATGCCGTGGACATAGTATATCTTGACTTCAGTAAGGCATTTGATAAAGTATCACATAACCTTCTTATTGAAAAAATGATTAAGTATGGCTTTGACAAAAAATCAGTTAGGTGGATTCACAACTGGCTTAATGATCGGGCACAACGAGTAATACTAAATGGCTACACATCGAACTGGAAGAAAGTCAAAAGCGGGGTGCCGCAGGGCTCTGTTCTGGGCCCAGTACTTTTTAATATCTTTATAAATGATCTGGACGATGGAATTATTGGGGAACTCATAAAATTTGCAGATGATACGAAGATAGGAGGAATAGCCAACACTAGAGAGGAGAGAGAGTGTATTCAAAAGGACTTAGACACACTGGAACAATGGGCTGAGGCGAACAAAATGGTATTTAACAGGGACAAATGCAAAGTTCTACATCTGAGTAACAGAAATGTAAAAAACATATATAGTATGGGAGGAATAGAACTAAGTGATAGCATAGGGGAAAAGGACTTGGGCATAATAGTAGATCACAAATTCAACATGAGCCAACAGTGCGGTGCTGCTGCAAAAAAGGCTAATAAAATTCTGGGATGTATTAAGACAAGCATTGAATCTAGATCAAGAGAGGTCATTATTCCGCTGTACTCTTCCCTGGTCAGACCACACCTGGAATACTGTGTACAGTTCTGGGCGCCTCAATTCAAGAAAGACATCGATATATTGGAGCAAGTCCAGAGAAGAGCAACCAAAATGGTGGAAGGTCTGCAAACCATGTCCTATGAGGAGCGGCTTAAAGAACTGGGATTGTTTAGTTTGCAGAAGAGAAGGCTGAGGGGAGATTTAATAGCAGTCTACAAATATCTGAAAGGTAGTCACAGTGCAGAGGGATCTACCCTATTCTCATTAGCACAAGGAAGTACAAGAAGCAATGGGATGAAACTAAAGGGAAAGAGATACAGATTAGACATTAGGAAAAACTTTCTGACAGTGAGGGTAGTGAGAGAGTGGAATAGGCTGCCACGGGAGGTGGTGGGCGCTCCATCAATGGAAATCTTCAAGCGGAATCTGGATAAACATATAGCTGGGATGATTTAGGAAAACCTGCACTCGCAGGGGGTTGGACCCGATGGCCCTTGAGGTCCCTTCCAACTCTACCAAAAAGAAAAAAAAAAAAAAAAAAGAAAGGAATCAGTTTATCCCTAGTGTTCTGTTTACCTGTCACACCATTGCATGCCTCAACCAAGTGCACTCCATTTGAGGTGATGTATGGACGGAAGGCCAAGCTGCCTATGAACCTCAATCCATCAGAAAATGGCACTGTAGACCCCATGCCCAATTCAGATGATGCCAATCCTGACAACCATTATTAAAGAGCTCCGTGTGCAGGGGCCCTTAGAGATTCCTTGAGTGTTCGGTTGTTATGTTTCCACTGGCCATTTGTTTGTGGGTGGTAAGCAAATGAAATGTGCTGAGCTGTTTGAAAAAACTCGATCAGGTTGTCAATGATCAAATTAACAAACTCTCGTCCGTGGTCATTAATCAGAGTATGAATACAGCTAAGGCAGCAAATAACTGAGTACAAAAAAATTGCTACTTAGTTGGCACTCTTAGGGTTGGTTCACACTAGCGCTTGTATTCCGTCCGCAAGGAGTCCGCATGGAGACCCCCCCGGGCGGAATGCAATCGCAATTGCAAGCAATGTGCTTGCAAAGCACACGGAGCCCATAGACTATAATGGGATCAGTGTACTTGCCGTGCACTGCCCGCATAAATGAATTGTGCGGGCAGTGCATGGCAAGCACACAGAGCCCATTATAGTCTATGTGCTCCGTGTGCTTAACTGCACATCGCTTGCATTAGCGTTGGTATTCCGTCCGGGGGGAGGGTCTCCATGCGGACGGAATACAAGCGCTAGTGTGAACCAACCCTTATCTGGAACAGCTTTTACTTCAGTCTACTTAAATAATGATCAGTGGCAGCAACTGAACTGATTTCTGATTGGTAATCACTGGATGTCAATGAAGACCAATACCCTTGTGTAGCTTGGTTTTGTTTATCTTGATACCAGAGTGATGCTTTATTCATTTGGACCTTCTGCAGCAAGAATCTAAGGAAACAGGGTAGGGAAAAACTGTCCCTACGCTACGGCAGCTTGCTAGTCCCTGCCTGCAGGTGTTGGTCAGCTTACCTGGGATAGCCCCGGCCCCGATTGCTTACTCTATCTCTGAACACGAAGACCTATTCAGATAGAAAGGGAAAAGGGCTACAAGATACTAGGGTCTGGTGTTCTAAATTTGGGCACCCCTAGTGAAAAGATTACTGCAAGACAAAAATTCTGGGAATAGGTGAACTTGGTGAACTAGCAATCCCAGCATGCCGACAAACACACAACAGAGACTGAACGCTGGAAGGAGGAAAATATTGAGGAAAGGTATTACGGGTAACAACCAAGACAAACTTCACACAAGATATCGCTCACCACAACCCCTAGGCTAGAAACTGCAAAACACTAGATACCCTCTAGAATAAGGGCCAAGAATTAGCTGCAACTACAACAAAAACCTGAAAGGAATAAAAAGACAGCCAGCCTAAAATAGAGCCTGGCAACACCTGATAGGATGATACAAATGAACACACCTGAGGCTTATAAACTCCAGCAGACAATGTAGAAGCACATACAACAGTGAGACAGAGTCTAAACATAACCCGGCAAATAGACACGAGGTAGAGAACCAACCAGGAAAGCCACAAGACACCAGTTCAAATCCTGACACCATCCCAGGAGCATCCTGGTTATTATGGTGGTTGCTTCGATCTGATGCACCAATAGGATGAGAGACCCAGGGTCAGCCTGACATGCCATTGGTGCTCTGAGAGCACAGCAATGGTACTTTATTGAAACCCTGATCGTGGGTATAAAAGGACATCTGGCAGCGATCAGCGTTAGCCTGCATATTGAAAGTACCAGTGCCCATCATCAAGGCACCAGGAACTGCAGTTTCCACTGTATACTCTTCAGATAGGGTATCACTTACTCTCCTGATGAACCTGGTTACACGTGTATCCTCTGGGGTAAATGTGTTGAGAGACTAGGGGTATGGTATGCATTCACTTGTCTGCTAATCAGATATTGCAGAACAAGCAATTGTGTCTTGTGTATCTGAAGTGGCAACAGTGTTGACCTGGGATGTTTATCATACAACTCCAATTCAAAAGAAGTTGTGACGTTGTTTTTACAAACAGGATAAGATGATTTGCAAATCCTTTTCAACCTGTTTTCAACTGAATACACTACAAATCAGGATACATACACTACAAGATAAACTTTATTGTTTTTTTTTTGCAAATATTCACTCATTTTGAAATTGATGCTGGCAACATGTTCCAAAAAAGCTGGGACAGGGGCACTGTGTTGAGGTTCCTGTTTTAGTGCCACCAGACTTAGACTGCTCACTTGTAATTGAGGTTGATGCCTTGGAAGTGGAGGTTGGTGCAATGTGATCTCAGGGCTCTGAAAACTTTGCACATGTGCAACCAGTGGCCTTCTTATCGAGAAAATTCTCCTCGCTCCACGTTTAATTAGGCTGTTCCATCGACAGAATCCTTTGAAGGCTAGTTTGTCTGGTGAGGGTCCGGTGGCCACTCCTGCACCATAGCATGCGACTGGTGGATGTTGCAAAGATGTGGAAATTCCACATCTTTTTAGCATCCTCTAGTCACATGCTATCGTGCAGGAGGTGTGTCCATGTGTGATCCTTTGCCCTTGTTGTTTTAGCACAGCTGATTATTCATTGCTGTGTGTCAGTCCAGTCAGTGCTATCAGTTCCTCTGGTTACTTAGAAGTTAACACTAGAAACCCTTTGATTGACATCCTTTCTTGCCAATCAAGCTTAGGGTAGGTTCTTGTTACACTTTATATAGTTTTTCAACCCTCTCTTGTATAGCTGTGTGGCTGAGTGTGCTGGCTATTATCTGACCTTGTCTTTTCTTTTTAACTCTTCTTCTGGTTCTGATTTTGTACTGCACTGCCAGATTGGTTCTAATCCTTGGCTCTCTTGAGTACCCGTGTGTATTTGTTTGTCTTGTCTGCGTTTTGTGTATATACTTGCATTATAGGAAGAGACTGCCACCCAGTTGTCCTCTACCGCCTAGAGTAGTTGAGGCAAGTAGGTAGGGACTGGGGCTCGGTTGAGCATTAGGACTCATTGTCTATGTCATTCCCTTTCTCCCACATTTCAGCAGCAGCAACTGGGGAATTGCTTTACTCGCCTATGTCAAGCCCATAGAAGCACAGTAGCATGCAACGGCTCTTTGCTGTCTATTTCCAGCTATGTCTGTCTGCACTTAACTCAATAAAATAAGTTTTGGATATCTGGATTTGCCTGCCGCTGCTCTATTCCTTTTTATCTAAGGTCAGGAGTAGCGCCTGGCCAGAAACACAAGAAGGCCAGGTGCTAATTCCAGTTCCATCACCATGCAGGGCCCATCCAACTCCTCTAGATCCTTATCTCTGAACCATTTCCCACTACAACCTTCATCAGTTCAAGGCATTGCTTCCACTCCTTTCCCCTGGTTTATCCTATGTAGTTAGTTCAAAAAGGTGCATCTCATGGCAAAAAAAGTGCATTGGACATTTTGGTGAGCAACTACAGCATGCAGCAGAGCACAGGAACAGTGTGTTATTTTGAGATAAGTCATTGGAGGTTCATGATTTGTCAGCAAGGACAACTGCAGAATTAGGGTTGTGATCACTCTATTGCATATGTTACAGGAAAGACTTATACTCATTTAATGATAGGCAGAAGAGGAGGAATAGTTTCCTTCAGTCAACTTCATCTCCCTGGATAGATGGAGGAGGATGAGGATTTGGATTAGGGACGTTATGATGGAGGATTTGGAACTCCTAAACTGGTAGAGGAGGAGGCGGAAGACTCTTCATTGAATGTCAATCACTTAGCCATGGGAAGAGGATGACCCTTATTTCTTCCAACTCCATTTTTTTTTTTTTATTTCTTCCAACAATGACAGAGCTGACCAATAACATCAATCATAGCAGGCCCCTGTGTCTGTGTACATGGTGGAAAACACAGCAAGTTTTATACTTTGCTGCTTACACAATGACAAGCATATTATTATCATGTTGTTTATTGGGTTCAGTTAAGAATGATGTGTAAATGAAGCAGAGCTTGTGACTCAAACATTGTTCCTTTTGGTCCACTTGATGGTACCACTGTAGTGCACAACAAAGTATATGACCCCTAAGCACTGTCTTACCAGTATCCCAAAATAGCTGAGGATTGGATTGGTGAGGCGCATTGGAAGTGCTAGATAAGATCGTAAGCACCATAAATAGTCCATACCTCTTATTAACCCCTTAAGGACGCAGGGTAGTTTGGGCTTTAAGGCTCAGACCCTGTTTTTCAAATATGATGTCTTTTACTTTATGTGAGGATAGCTTCATAATGTATTTACCTATCCAGGTGATTCCAAGATTGTTTTTTCGTGACACATTGTAGTTTATGTTGGTGGTAAATTTTGGTCATTATACTTTGCGTTTGTTTGTTTAAAAAAAAAGGACAATATACTGAAAATTACATAAAATTATCAATTTTGAAAGTTTCTGTTATTCTCGTGAAAACACAGACAGTCCTATCATACAAAATTCTTCCTAATTAACATTTCCCATATGTCTACTTTATATTGGCATTGTTTCTTCAATGTCCTTTTACTTTTCTAGGATGTTAGAAGGCTTATAACTTTAGTAGCAAATTGTCAGATTTTCAAGAAAATTTAAAGATTTTGTATTCTAGGGACCTATTTAATTGTGAAGTGACTTTGAGGGGCCTATATAATAGAAAACTCCCATAAATGACCCCATTTTTGAAACGGTAATCTTCAAACTATTCAAAATTGTATATAGGAACTTTATTAACCCTTTAGGTGTTCCACAGGAAATAATGCAAAATGAAGGTGAAATTTCCAAATGTCACTTTTTTATGCAAATTTTCCATTTCAAACCACATTTTTCCATAACAAAGAAAGGGTTAACAGCAAAACATACCATAATATTTATTTCTCTGATTCTGCAGTTTGTAGAAATATCCCATATGTGGCCCTTCTGTGCAATGTGACTCAATACACCTCAAAGTCAAAGAGCACCTTTAGGGATTTCGGGCAGCAATTTCATTAGAATGGTTTTTAGATACCATGTTGCATTTACAGAGCCCTAGAAGCACCACAATAGTGGGAAACCTCCAAAAGTGACCCTATTTTGGAAACTGCACCCCTCAAAGAATTTATCAGGGGGTGTAGTGAGTATTAGTATCCCAGACGTGAATGCACAGCGGAAGAGGTAATATGTAAGCTGTGCGGAGGACATTGGGAGCACCAAATTCCCTACTATGTCCCAGTAGCTCCTATGATTGGAAGGTCACTTTGGGAGTCTCTTCTATTGTTTTTTTTTTCTTGTAAGCTGCAAAACTGGTCTGTACCCTGACATACGCTTGCACCACTTATATATTCCCCTCCTAACGCATTTGGCGATTTTAGGGTTTCTTGTCTTCACATTATTCAAGCTATATTTTTTTTATTTTTGTGCTGATGTGGCCATATGAGTGCTTGTATTTTTCCGGGATATGATGCATTTTATAATGACACCATTTTTGGGTGCCTATAGCTTATTGGCTATTTTTTATTAACTCTTTTTGCTGGATAAAAAAAAATCAATTCTGGCATTGCATTTTACTTTTTAAATGTTTTTCCACTTGGTGTACAGCATGGTTCACATCTGGGACCCTCTGAATGGAATACCAAGCACATTGACAAAGTGGTGAGCATATGAAAGCGCATGGACCCCATAGACTATAATGGGGTCCATGTGTTTTCCATGCGGTCTCCGCATGAGTCATGTGGAGAGGACAGTAGTTCATGAAGTACTTTTCTCTGCGCATAACTCATGCTGACACCACGTGGAAAACACACGGACTCCATTATTGTCTATGTGGTCTGTGTGCTTTCATTGTTCACCACTTGAAACATTTCATGTAATCCTATCCTACTAATCCTACTAATAATCACGCAAAAACGGCTGAACGGATTTGGATGAAATTCGGCAAATAGATAGATTGTAACCTCGATGAAAATATAGGCTACTTGTTATTCTGGTAAATGACATGGCTTCACAACGGTTATGAATTTTTGTTCACATGCTATATTACACTGCTCTTATTTCGACTTCTGAGGAGTAAACACACACTAACCCTCAGTGTTCATGCATTTGCATATTATCTGATCTTCTCCAGGCACTGCTGAAAAACTGACATGGGAAAACACCTTCAATCCAAATTGGCAGTTTGCCAATTTTCAACATGCCTGCAAAAAGAAAATCTAATTTGTCACAAACAACGAGAGCTATGAAGGAGCCAGAAGTCACACAGGTCTCCTCAATCGGAGCTGACAGGGATCATCAGATCATCGGCGCCAACAACGCTATTATATTATATGGTGTCCCAGCGAGCTGCTGAGATACCGGAACAATCACGGGCACTGCTCGAGGAATGAGTTCAGCGGCAGGCCAGCTTGACAGCTGCTGGAGCAGGTGGATCATCAACACCAACAACACGCTCATTATATGGCATTACAGCGAGCTGCTGAGATGCCGGAACAATCACAGGCACAGTGCAAGAAACAAGTTCAGCGGCAGGCCAGCTTAAGAGCTGCCTAAACGCTGGAGCATGCAGATCATCAACTCCAACAACACGCTCATTGTATGGCGTTCCAGCGAGCTGCTGTGATACCGCAACAATCACGGGCACAGCGGGAGGAACGAGATCAGCAGCAGGCCAGCTTGACAGCTGTCAAAACGCCGGAGCAGGTGGATCATCACCAACAGCACGCTCATTATGTGGCAGCGAGCTGCTGAGCTGCGGCAACAATCAAGGGCACAATGTGAGGAACAACGTCAGCAGCAGGACAGCTTGAGAGCTGCCGCAATGCCAGAGCAGGCAAACCATTGATCATCGATAGCAGCAATTTTCTGCATATAGGGGGATCATCGACGCCAACAACCCTTGGACGAAGTCACGGGAAGAAGCTAGTTATATAATATATGCTGTTTTGCAGATTTATAGATTTCCCAAAAGTCATGAATGCAACTGTATTGCCAGATGGGAAAACAGAATGGTATCAAATCGATGTTCAAGTGAATGCCAGCAGTTGATGTTTATTACAATACTGTATTGAAGATAAAATAATTTGTTATATCATTTCCAGTTTATTGTGCAATAATAACTGTGCAGAAACATGTAATACTAACAACAACAATGTTTTTCACATAAAAAGCTGTTAATACTCAACTATTTCATTCCAATTGTCATCTCTCTATATTATAAAAATGAATTTCTGTCTGTCTGTCTGTTCTCTATTGCAAACCAAACGACTGTACCGACCTTCACCAAATTTGGTACAGAGATACTTCAGGTATCCGGAAGGTTTAAGATGAGACTCCAACTCGCTAAGATGTACCGTTGCTGAGATACAGCATTCCAGACACAATGCCCCCCCCCCTTAGTCAATACAAACCTTCAAGTCTTTCACTCATATTCCAACTGCAATACACACAGTCACTCCACATGCACAATACAACACTGATATCCAAACTGAGATACACGCATCAGAGGATTAGATACACAGATCAGCACACAGTATCATATGCCAGAGGATTAGATACATGCATCTGCACACAGTCCCACACACCAGAGGATTAAATAAGTGCTTCTGCACACAGTTCCACACACATGCCAAAGGATTGGATATAAGATAAGATAATTCTTTAATAGTCCCACAGTGGGGAAATTTCAGTATCTGCACACAGTTCCACATACCAGAGCATAAGATAAGCACACAGTACCACATGCCGTAGGATTACATACATGCGTCTACACACAGTTCCACACTCCAGAAGATCAAATATGTGCGTCTGCACACAGTACCACATGCCGTAGGATTACATACATGCGTCTACACACAGTTCCACACTCCAGAAGATCAAATATGTGCGTCTGCATACAGTTGTACATGCCATAGGATTAGATACACACGTCTGCACACAGTACCACATGCTGTAGGATTAGATATGTGCGTTTACACACAGTTCCACACGCCAAAGGATTAGATACGTGCCTCTTCACACAATACCACACAGGGGAGTATTAGAGCCGGAGGATTAGAAATATACGTCTGCACCCCACATGCCGTAGTATTAGAAACACGCGTCTGCACACAGTTTCACACACCGGAGGATTAGATATGCGCATCTGCACACAGTTGTACACGCCATAGGATTAGATACACATATCTGCACACAGTACCACATGCCGTAGGATTAGATATGCGCGTCTATACACAGTTCCACGCCGTAGGATTAGATCCACATGTGCACACAGTACCACATGCCAAAGGATTGGATATGCGCTTCTGCACACAGTTCCACACACCAGAGCATAAGATAAGCACGTCTGCACACAGTACCTCATGCCGTAGGATTAGATACACGCGTCTACACACAGTTCCACACTCCAGAGGATTAAATACGTGCGTCTGCACACAGTTGTACATGCCATAGGATTAGATACACACGTCTGCACACAGTACCACATGCCATAGGATTAGATACGTGCCTTTTCACACAATACCACACAGGGGAGAATTAGATATGTGCGTCTGCACACAGTACCACATGACCGAGGGTTAGATATGCACGTCTGCACACAGTTCCACACGCTGAAAAATTAGATATGTGTGTCTACACAAAGTACCACACGGGGGATGATTAGATACGCACCTCTTCACACAATACCACACAGAGGAGGATTAGATATGCACATCTGCACACAGTTCAACATGCCGGAGGATTAGATATGCATGTCTTCACATAGTACCACCGCCAGAGGATTAGATACACGCGTCTGCACACAGTACCACATGGGAGAGGATTAGATACGCGCATCTGCACACAGTACCACATGCCAGAGGATTGGATATGCACATCTGCACACAGTTTCACACGCCAGTGGATTAGAAATGCACGTCTGCACACAGTACCACATGCCATAGTATTAGATATGCGCATCTGCACACAGTTTCACATGCTGGATGATTAGATACGTGCACCTGCACACAGTACCATACACCGGGGGATTGGATACATGCGTCTGTACACAGTATCACATGCCAGAGGATTGGATACGCTCATCTGCACACAGTTCCACACACCAGAGGATTAGATAGGCACGTCTGCACACAGTACCACATGCCGTAGATTAGATTTGCGCATCTGCTTACAGTTTCACACGCCAGAGGATTACATACGCACGTCTGCACACAGTTGTATATGCCATAGGATTAGATACACGCGTCTGCACACAGTACCACATGCCGTAGAATTAGATATGTGCCTCTTCACACAATATCACACAGGGGAGGATTAGATACGTGTGTCTGCACAAAGTACCACACTTTGGAGGATTAGATACATGCCTCTGCACACAGTACCACATGTCAGAGAATTAGATACACATCTCAGCACACAGTACCACACGGCGGAGGATTAGATACGTGCATCTGCACACAGTACTACACGCCAGAGGATTAGATCCGCGCATCTGCACACAGTTCTACACGCCAGAGGATTAGATACATGCATCTTCCCACAATATCACACACCAGAAGATTTGATACACGCCACTGCACACAATAACACACGGGGGAGGATTAGATATGTGTCTCTGCACACAGTACCACATTCCAGAGGATTAGATATGCGCCTCTCCACACAATACCACATGCCAGAGGATTAGATACGCGCCACTGCACACAATACCACATAGATACATGCGTCTGCACACAGTACCACATGGGGCAGGATTAGATACATGCCTCTGCACACAATACCACATGCCAGAGAATTACATACACATATCAGTACACAGTACCACATGCCAGAGGATTAGATACGCATGTCTACACGCATTACCACATGCCGTGAGATTATATATGTATGTCTACACACAGTTTCACTTGCCGGAGGATTAGATATGCGCCTCTTCACACAATACCACAAGGGGGAGGATTAGATACGTGCATCTGCACACAGTACCACACGCCAGAGGATTAGATATGTGCATCTGCACACAGTACCACACCAACAAGGATTACATACTTGTGTCTAAACACAGTACTACATGGGGAAGGATTAGATACAGCTTTACTCCAGGTATCCATAACAACCGATCACAGGTTTTTCACTGATATCCAAAATGAGATACACATCACATGATGCTTATGGACATACACACAAACAACATACAAAATACACCAGTGCAAAATAAGACAATTCTTATGGGGCCACTAAACAAACATAAAATGTAATATACCCGTGCAAAGGTCCTCCTGCTAGTTGGAATATATATTACAATAAAATATAAATGTAACCACAGCAGTCTCCATTGTGGTCCGATCTTAGACTCCGCCTCCTTACAGACGAGCCTCCGGCAGAAGCAGCGTTTATTGGCCGAATGCTGTACACAGGCCAATCAACGCTGGTCAATGCATTCCTATGAGAAAAAGTAATCTCCCTCGTAACAGCAAGCTGCCAGCTCTCCCGACTAGCAAAGACGAGCCTGCGGCAAATCAACACTGGTTCTGCAGCAGACTCGTCCTTGCTAGTTGGGAGAGCTGGCAGCTTGCTGTTACGAGGGAGCTTACTTTTCTCATAGGAATGCATTAACCAGCAGAGCCGACTGCGCATGCCCGCACTACAAGCGGACATGCGCAGTCGGCTCTGTCCAGACCCGATGCCTGGCAAAGTGAATGAAGAGCTGGAAGACGCCGCGGGGAAGCTGCACGGAGAAGACTTCTAAAGGTAGGAGAAGAACCAGCATTGATTGGCCGACTGTATAGATTTCGGCCAATCAATGCTGGTTCTGCATCGAACTTTTACATTCGAACAGCGAGTGGTACTCGATCAAGTGCGAGTATTTCGAATACCATAGTATTCGATCGAATACCTACTCGATCGAGTACTACTCGCTCATCTCTATTTATTAACAATCAGTCATCAAACAAAAGTATGTACATACCGTGTTTCCCCAAAAATAAGACAGTGTCTTATATTAAACTAGTAGAATACCCGTGGCTTCGCTCGCGGAAAACATGTTAAATTGTTGGTTATGCTAACATAAAATTTTCAGTGTCATACTGAAATTGAAATTTTCAAAGTGCTACAGTAAATCTTTTTTTCCACTTTAAATTTTTATTATTTTGGCATTTTACTAATTTGTCGTAACATTAATGTGGACAACTTTTTTTTTTAACTTCAACATTTTTATTGACTTTCTATATTCAATACATATTATGTAGTAAAAACTATTACAACTATTTTTTGACTATTTTTTATCAAAAATTAAAATGTATGCACCTTACACAAACATATAAAACATTTACACCAGGGGTGTAACTACCAGGGTAGCAGCGGTAGCAGCTGCTACAGGGCCCGGGACATTAGGGGGCCCAGCGACAGCCGCTACCGCTACATTTTTTTTTCTTTTTTTTAATAGGCCGTTACTGGCTTGAGTTACTCCAGATGGTAACAGGCCCTATTTACTTATTGATCCTGGCAGCAGCCGGGATCGGTAAGTGACGCCATGGGCCCCACAAACAGTATTATTATAATCGAGGGTTAGAAAAGACCCCTAAGTATAATGACCAGAGGCCCAGGAGAGGTAAAGGAACATAAAAAAACTGTGTTACTTACCTCTCTGGGCAGGCTTCAGGCTACTTGTGTGATGTCCCTGACTTCACATGACCAGGGCCTGCGTCCTTTGCATTGCGATGTAGGCCCCCCCAGGTCATCAGCGAGAAGTACAGCGAAGCCAGGGATAGGTAAGTAACAGTGTATTTTTATGTTTATATCCTCCCCTGGGTCTCTGATTATTATGCTCTGAGTTCTGGAAAGCCCCCAGAGTATAATAATTGTACACCAAATCCCATTCTATTTTCCCACTAGCTCCTATGACATGGACGGGGAAGAGGAGCATTCTGGGGGATAAGGCGTGTATTTTCCCCAATACTCTAACTAATGCTGGTGGGTGGTCTGGCCGCTTTTGGTTTCCTCTTGGGTGGTGTCCTGGGGAGTAGTTTTGGTTGTGGTTTTACTACCATCGCTGGTTATGGTGCCCCTGAGTCTGTGGTTGTGGCTGGGGGTAACTTATTATGATGGACAGTTTTGGCAGCCAGATCTTTTAGCTCCAAGGACCTCCCCCTCTGGGGGAATATTCAGGAATTTTGGGGTATTTCTTTGTTTATTTGTTATTTATATATTTATATAAAGGGGGAATTTGAGAGGTTGGTTTAGTTAGATAGGATGGTTATAAATATATAATATTGATATTTTGTATGTTGTATTGTATTTATGTAATAAAACGGCTGCTGTGGCCACTTTATCCAACCTCTTTGTCTTGTCTTGGAAAATGGGGTGGGGGTAAGGGGAGGTGAGGATAGGCTGCAGTGATGGTAAGTACAGGTAGAACTAACCGGCATCCTCAATGCCAATGTCATGTGCATGCACAGAGCAAGTGTCCATGCGTGCTGTAGTTGTTTGTGAGTAAGCATGTGCTCTGTTCGTCCATGTGTGTAGTGTGCTTCCATCTGAGTGTGTTTGTGTGCGTGTGTGGTCCGTGTGTGTGTGGTATTTATGGGGTGGTGTTGTGGTATTTGTGGGGTGGTGTTGTGTTGTGTGTGTCTACAGTTGTCTGGTGTTTGTGTTGTGTTGTGGCATTTGTGTGGTGTTGTGCTTGTGGGTTGGTGTATGTGTGCTGTCTGTGTGATGCTTATATGGTGTTTGTGAAATGTTTGTGTGTTGTGTGTGGTGTTGCAGCCCCTTTAGCAGCGACTCTGGCGCCATCGCTATAATCCATCCCTGTCAGTCACAACTGTTGTTTTCCCCTCAGCGCTTTCACTTTCACATTTCCCCATTATATGTATAGGGCCTAGCTTCGGGGGCCCCAATCTCATGGCAGGGGGACATTAGCGAGATGTAACGTGTGCAGTATTCTGCTCCTGTGGGTGGAAAGGGGACGTGCCAAATTTCACCCAATTCGGGCGAGAACTGTGGATTTGTGTAGAGCAGACTACTACAGAATTTGAGTTTTATATATATAGACTAGTAAAATAGTAAAATACCCGGTGGCTTCACTCATGTAAAATATGTTAAATTGTTGGTTATGCTAAAGTAAAATTTTCAGTGTCATAGTGAAATTGCCATTCTCAGAGCTACATCTTTTTTTTTCCACTTTAAATTTTTATTACTTTGGCATTTTCCTAATTTGTCGTGACATTGATGTGAACAACAACTTTTTCTTTAATTTCAATGTTTTTATTGATTTTACATATTCAATACATATTATGTAGTATAAATTATTACAACTGTTTTTTTTAACTATTTTGTTTATCAAAAATTTAAATTTCTGCCCCTTACACAAACATATAAAACCTTTACACCCAATTAACAACATAGTGCAACTCTTTCCCCTCCCTCCAGTGTAATCTATAAGCAGTTCACGGACCAAAGAGTAAAATTGGTTACAGTTATACAATTATCTATTGTAGTTGCTTTTTGGTAAACAATGTTTCTTGTTTTACCTTCAGGCGCAGACCGTATATGAAAAGATTTTTTGGGGTTACCCACTCAAGAGCAAGCAACATACAACTGTCCATGTGAAAAACATGGGCTCTCCAAATTAATGGCGGCTACTTTAAGTGATTAATCTTGTGCTTTGTTTAGGGTTAGTTCACATGGGGTTTTTTTGGATCGGAACCTGAGGTGGTCCAAAATACGGGTAGCTGCGACTGGATGTCGATGCACTCCGGATTAGGCCCAAATGAATGAGCCTAGTTGGGAGGGAGTGTCTTCAGGCGGATGCCGCGAGGTGAAACGGCCTGAAGAATGAACATCCCCTAGATATAATTGTAACAGAAATCCCATGGAGGAAAACTCTGTGAACTTTCTGTTTTAAGCACTGCGGGAAAAACCACAATGCATTCACACCACAGTTGTTCCCTCAGCGCTTTAGTGCTGCGTTTCCAGCCCGTGCTTTAAAGTAATAGGAAATGCAAGATAGATTGGGAACTGCAGACGCTTAAAATTGAAGGGCGTGTCGCTTGGAAGCAACACCTGACATTGATAAGAGATATAATAGGAGGAATAATAAATGCAAAGCAGCCCTCACACGGTATAAGGGCTAGTTCACACGGGGACACGGACGCTGATTTTGACAGCTGATTTCGCTGCCAAATCAGCCTCCATAAAATGTAGCCCTATGTGAATTGCTAGCTTTTTTTTTCTGCTAGCTTGCTAAAAAAAAAGCTTAAAAAAAACAGCGACCGAAAAAGCGTCAAAAACAGTGTCAAAAACAGCGTCCAATGCAAAAAACAGTGTCCAAAAAAAGCGACACTGAAAAATCAGTGACAAAATCAGCTAGGCTTTTTTCATGTGTGAACTAAGCCTTAGGGTCCATTCACACGGAGGAAAATTACGCTGTATTTGGCGCTGAATTTTCAGAGCTGAAAAAAGCCTCCCATTGATTTCAATGGGTTTAGCTAGCTTTTTTTTCCACTCGCGTAATTTTCCGCTAGCTGAAAATTCAGTGCCAAATACAGCGCCATTTTCCTTTTTTGGCACTGATTTTGACGCTGAATCCTGGAAAAAACGCCTCCCCATAAAGTTCTATGGGTTCCACTCGCTTAATTTTTCCACTTGTGGAAACAAAAGCTTCCTTCAGGCGGATTCTGACTGCAAAAACCAACGCAGTCAATGGGTGGCGTAAAACCCACGTTGGGGATTTGGGTGCAGAATTGGCAAAAACCACACGGAAATAAACACTAGCGGGTTTTTTCAGGGTCCATGCATTGTGCTGAAGGAAAAAAAAACGAAAACAAAAAAGACTCAAAAAATGCTCCAAAAACTGCTTCAAAAAACCATTTTTTAATTCCTGAAGCAGATTTTTTCCTCGCCAAAAACTCCATTCTAGCAGAAAAAAACCCCCATTGAAGTCAATGAGAGGCTTTTTTTTTCAGCGCTGAAATTCCACACCAAATTCCTCACCATTTTCCTCTGTGTGAATGGACTCATACTATGACCTGAAGGAGCTGACATCTCAGTAATGAAAACCTCCTCACAGGCAGACTTGTGTAGTTGCCCATAGCAACCAATCAGAGCTCAGCTTTCACTTTACCTCAGCAGCTTCAGTGATGAAAGCTCCTTGTATAGTAAGCAATAATGACAATCTTACTTTCAGGCAGATTTTGCCTGACCAATATTTCTGCTCAATATTTCTGCTAGTGTGCAAGGCTGCTTGCACACTACAGGATTTTTCACAGGTCTCTGGGCTGTGGATTCTGCAGCTCCATATACCCCTCCCACCCGCTGATGTCAGCGCCTCCACATGGCGCTGGCATCTTCTTTCCTTGACACTCAGGTGACTATTGATATTCCTCTTCCTCATCTTATGGGGTATTAGGTTCTGTTATGTAAGTGTGCCTCATTTCCATTTACTATTCATGTATACCCGCAACCTGAGCTATTGCCCAGATGTGCCCTCAGGGAGGAGACTGCCTACCATCTTTTCTGGGAGAGCCCATTTTCTCAGGGTCTGTTGGGAACTCTGGAAATCAAACTTGCGGACTCTATTCCCAGGAGCAACATTTCTTACCACTCGTTTTTTTTTTGGACTGTTCCTGGAAACCCACCGAGAGAGTAAGATTCAGGAGGCCTGGCGACTTATGAACTGTTTTAAGGACGCTATCTGGTTCGCCAGAAGCAGATTTGTTCTGCGGAGAGAACAGGTCACCATTCAGGATTGCTGCAGGCTGTTCCACAGTTTGCAGCAGTACTATTCCATCTTGGATAGCCTGAGAGGCAAAGATGAAGAAGAGGACCAAAAGCCACTTTTTCCTTCCTGTTTTTCTCAGGGCTCGTTCACATCTGTGCCGGCACTCCGTACTTCAGGTTTCCGTTTCCTGCCTAAAACAGAGGCAGGAGACGGAAACCTGCAGGAGTCTTTCTCACCCATTCATTTGAATGGGTGAGAAAGCTGTCCGGCCGTGAGCGGCGGTGAGCGTTTTAGGCTCTCCGCCGCGAAACCGGGTTTTATAATCTGGACACAGAATCGGACATGCAGTACTCTGTGTCTGGATTTTAAAAAAAACGGTTTTGCGGCGGAGAGCCTAAAACGCTCACCGCCGCTCATGGCCGGACCCGGTCTATGGTTTCCGTCTTCTGGCATGCAGAAGACAGAAACCATAGAACGGAGACCATGAACGCAGGTGTGAACCTAGCGTCAATGTGTTTTTGTTTGAATGCAATAATATTGTATCCCTGTGTGTGTTGTTGTTTTCAATAAAGCTTTGGGCCTGTGTTTCCTTCCTCCCTTACTCCCTCCCACACTTGTTTGAATGTTTTGTTGTTAACCCCTTCCCAACATCCGCCGTAATAGTACGGCGCATGGCGGGTGTGTAACTATGGCGACTGCCCGGGACTCGGGCGGCCGCCATAGCCGCCGGGTGTCTACTGCTTTAAGCAGAAGACAACCGGCTCTAATGTCTCCGATCGATCCCCCACCGATCGGAGGCATTAACCCCTCTGGCGCCACGGTCAAAGGCGCCATTTTGCCAGTGATCGCCAGCTCCTGGAGAATACTCCAGGGCTGACGTCACGTTGCCATGACAGCCGGAAGCCTTTACAAGGCTCCCGGCCAGTCTGCAATCTCTTTCTTTTGCAGGCTGGTCTATGCAGCCTACAAAAGAAAAGGATGATTTTTTGCAATGCATTGGCATTGTAATGCATTGCATTAGTGATCAGACCCCCTGGGGTTCAACACCACTAGGGGGTCTAATAAATGCAAAAAAAAAAAAAAAAAGTAAAAAAAAAAAAATTAAAAAAATATAAAAAGTATTAAAAATTCAAATCACCCCCTTTTCCCTAGAACACATATAAAAGTAGTTGAATACTGAAACACATACTTGTACTTCAATAAACACATACATTGTACTTCAATAAAGCTTCAGGCCTGTGATTTCCCCCTCCCCCCCTCCACATGTCAGTATGCTGTATTGTTGTATACCCACATGCTGGAAGTGCAGATATACTAGTATGGGGCGGGTTGAAGTGTGGTGTTGGAGGATCTCTCTTCCCCATGCTATGCATCACCCTGCACCATGAGGTATGGGATTGAAATGTATTTATTGTGTGTATTGTAATTCAGTGTATTTTGTGCACTGCGTCAGAATACTTACCGTGTTCCCCTGAAAGTAGGACACCCCCCCCCCCAGAAAGTAAGGCATGCGTGGGGTTTCTGCTGAATTGCCTAATATATTTTATTTTAAATATGATTTTTATTGAAAAGAAGAAAGCTTTTACAATAGAATAAAAAAGCAACTACAAACATAAGAAGAATCGGCATAAGTCCAAATAGTACATTAGGAATCGTAAGCTGGGACGTCGGGCTGCAATCAAAAAACACAAATGACACAAACAGGACCAGACATACAAAGACCAAAGGACCAGATATACAAATGCTACAAAGACACCAATTCTACGAGAAGACAAGAAAGGGATGAAAGGGGGAAAACAACCAAAAGGGAGCAGGAGAGAAACAAGCAAAAGAGAGATAGGGGAGACGGGATAGGAACAGCAAGAACTGCCTAATATAAGGCACCCCCCGAAAATAAGGCATGCCCAAAAATCATAGCCGGCTGAACACTGTGCAATGTGCTTTCCTGTGTTTACACAGGAAAGCTGGCTGCTGCCTCTGCTGTGGTATCCACTGTCCCTGCTGCTGTAGGATGAGCTCTCCCAGCTCATCCCAGAGGCAGAGGCAGCAGCCGACATACAGCAGAGCAATGCCATTGAAGTGAGGCTCTCCATCGCAACCGCCTGAAGCTTTGCTAAGCCACGCTCACCACTTTTGCTGCCGCTGCCGGGACGAACAGCAGCACCAGCGCTGCTATGAAGATGGGAAAGGTAAGTAGGATACCTTCTCCCCTTCCCTACACTACATACATGACTGCCGGTTGCCATAAGACGTCCCCCGAAAATAAGACCGGTCCTAAATTTAGGATGACAATCTATATACAGTGTTGGCCAAAAGTATTGGCACCCCTGCAATTCTGTCAGATAATGCTAATTTTCTTTGGTATTATTATCTTCATTTAATTTGTCTTCAATGAAAAACCACAAAAAGAATTGTCAAAACGCCAAATTGGATATAATTCAACTGCAAACATAAAAAAGGGGGTGGACAAAAGTATTGGCACTATTTGAAAAATTATGTGATGCTTCTCTAATTTGTGTAATTAACAGCACCTGTTACTTACCTAAAGCACCTAACAGGTGGTGGCAATAACTAAAGCACACTTGCAGCCAGTTGAAATGGATTAAAGTTGACTCAACCTCTGTCCTGTGTCCTTGTGTGTACCACATTGAGCATGGAGAAAAGAAAGAAGACCAAAGAACTGTCTGAGGACTTGAGAAGCAAAATTGTGAGGAAGCATGAGAAATCTCAAAGCTACAAGTCCATCTCCAAAAACCTGAATGTTCCTGTGTCTACCATGCGCAGTGTCACATCTAGGCTAACCTCCCTAGATGTGGACGGAAAAGAAAAATTAACGAGAGATTTCAACACAAGATTGTGCGGATGGTGGATAAAGAACCTCGACTAACATCCAAACAAGTTCAAGCTGCCCTGCAGTCCGAGGGTACAACAGTGTCAACCCGTACTATCCGTCGGCGTCTGAATGAAAAGGGACTGTATGGTAGGATACCCAGGAAGACCCCACTTCTTACCCAGAGACATAAAATAGCCAGGCTGGAGTTTGCCAAAACTTACCTGAGAAAGCCAAAAACGTTTTAGAAGAATGTTCTCTGGTCAGATGAGACAAAAGTAGAGCTTTTTGGGAAAAGGCATCAACATAGAGTTTACAGGGGAAAAAAAAGAGGCCTTAAAAGAAAAGAACACGGTCCCTACAGTCAAACAAGGTTCCCTGATGTTTTGGGGTTGCTTTGCTGCCTCTGGCACTGGACTGCTTGACCGTGTGCATGGCATTATGAAGTCTGAAGACTACCAACAAATTTTGCAGCATAATGTAGGGCCCAGTGTGAGAAAGCTGGGTCTCCCTCAGAGGTCATGGGTCTTCCAGCAGGACAATGACCCAAAACATACTTCAAAAAGCACTAGAAAATGGTTTTAGAGAAAGAACTGGAGTGGCCAGCAATGAGTCCAGACCTGAATCCCATAGAACACCTGTGGAGAGATCTCAAAATGGCAGTTTGGAGAAGGCACCCTTCAAATCTCAGGGACCTGGAGCAGTTTGCCAAAGAAGAATGGTCTAAAATTCCAGCAGAGCATTGTAAGAAACTCATTGATGGTTACCGGAAGCAGTTGTTCGCAGTTATTTTGTCTAAAGGTTGTGCTACCAAGTTTTAGGCTGAGGGTGCCAATACTTTTGTCTGGCCCATTTTTGGAGTTTTGTGTAAAATGATCAATGATTTGACTTTTTTTTTCATTGCAAGCAAAATAAATGAAGGTAGTAATACCAAAGAGTTTGTGCTTGCAATCATTCTCTGGAAGAAAATGAGTATTATCTGACAGAATTGCAGGGGTGCCAATACTTTTGGCCAACACTGTATATAAAACTCAAATCCTGTAGTAGTCTGCTCTATGAAAATCCACAGTTCTCGCCCAATTTGGGTGAAATTTGGCACACCCCCTCTCCACGCACAGGAGCAGAATACTGCGCACGTTACATCTCGCTAGCGTCCCCCCGCCATGAGATTGTGGCCCCCGAATTTAGGCCCTAGACAGGCTAAATGTAAGGGCCTGTTCACATGGAGTAAACACGTGTGTATTTTGGCAAAATACACTTATAAAAAATACACGTGTAAAAATAAGACTCCCATTGACTTTAATGACATTTTACACGTGTATTTTGACGAGTATTTTGATGTGTATTTTGACATGTTTTTTTTACACGTGTAAAAAAATGTCATTGAAGTCAATGGGAGTCTTATTTTTACACGTGTATTTTGTCAAAATAAACGCGCGTTTACGCCGTGTGAGCAGGCCCTAAGACCGCTGAGACATCAGAGCAATGGGAATGTTGTCTTCATAAGAACTGGATAAGGCAGACTGAAGCAAAGGAATATGGAAACATCTGAACAAAAAGATGAACGTTCTGAAAATGACCGTATACGACATATGCAATGGGGCTGCCTGGTCTAGCAACCACATACATGTCCATCGATTCACTCATGGAGAGTGAACAAGCCATAATGTATCCATTGGAGTTCCTGAATTCTTTGGAGCCTCCTAGAATGCCACCGCATATACTCACTTTATAAATAGGAGCCACAATAATTTTGCTTCAGAACCTTGACCAACCAAAAATATGTAACAGAAGGGGCAACACGGTAGCTCAGTGGTTAGCCTTGCAGCGCTGCAGTCCAGGGTTCGAATCCCCCGCCAGGAACAACATTTGCAAGGAGTTTGTATGTTCTCTCCGTGTTTGTATGTATTTCCTTCCATTCTACAAAGACATACTGATAGGAAAAAAAAAATGTACATTGGGGCTCACAATCTGCATTAAAAAAAAAAGTGTAATGGCACAAAATTGTGCATTAAGAGTCTTCATGCCCAATGTTATTGATGCCACTATTCCTATGGGAAACTCTAAGGGTACATTTACACAGAGGAAAATGGCGCTGAATTGGGTGTGGAATCCGCGTCAGATTCAGCACTGAAAAAAAAGCCTCCCATTGACTTCAATGGGTTCCATTTTTCTCCATGTGAATGCACCCTTAGGCTAAGACCCAACAGGCGTGAACGCATCACGGTTCTTCTGCAGAGCTTTGAACAGAAAGTTCAGGAAGTTTTCCTCCGCGGACTTTCTGTTTACAATTATATCTAAAGTAAAGCCACCGGCGTTTCCGTAGATATAATTGACATGCTGCGATTATCAAAACTGTGATGGTTTTGGAAATTGCAGCGTGTCCCCGCTGCGATTTTTTCCGCAAGGTGGGCACAGGATTCACATGAATCCCATCCACTTTGAAAGTACTGTAAAACGCTGCGATTTTTCCCGCGGGGGAAAAATTACGGTGTTTCCGGTCCGTGTGGCCCCATCCCTAGGGAGCAAATGTTTTCATTCCGCATATTCCTTTGCTACCAAGCGACATGCTCTTCCCAATCCGACTTGCATTTGCTATGACTATAAACTATAAATCCCCATGTGAACTAACCCTAAACAAAGCACAAGTTCAATCACTTCAAGTAGCCGGCATTAATTTGGAGAGTCTATGTTTCTCACATGGACAGTTGTATGTTGCTTGCTCTAGAGTGGGTAACCCCCAAAATCTTTTCATATACAGGTATGCACCTGAAGGTAAAACCAGAAACACTGTGTACCAAATAGCACCACAATAGATAGTTGTATAACTGTAAACCAATGTTACTCTTTGGTCCGTAAACTACTTTTAGGCTGCATTCACACAGAGTAACGCCAGGCGTCATTTGTGTGTAATTTGTGTGTCTTTTACGGCCGTCATAAAACGTTTACATAGAGTTCTATAGGAAAAGACGGCCGTCATTTACGGCCGTCATTTACGGCCGTCATTGTAATGACGGCCGTAAATGACGGCAGTAAATTACGGACGTCTTTTCCTATAGAACTCTATGTAAACGTTTTATGACGGCCGTAAAAGACACACAAATTACACACAAATGACGCCTGGCGTTACTCTGTGTGAATGCAGCCATAGATTACACTGGAAGGAGGGGGAAGGGCTGCACTATGTTGTTAAAATTGTTTGTGTAAGGGGCATAAATTTTAATTTTTGATTAAAAAAAATAGTTCAAGAAAAAGATGTAATAGTTTATACTACATAATATGTATTGAACATTTAAAATCAATAAAAATGTCAAATTAGTAAAAAAGTGAAATGCCAAAATAATACAAATTTTAAGTGGAAAAAAAGATTTACTGTGTGACACTGAAAATTTTACTTTAGCATAACCAATAATTTAACGAGCGAAGCCGTGAAAATCTACTAGACTATATAACTCAAACTCTGTAGTAGTCTGCTCTATACAAATCCACCGTTCTCGCCCAATTTGGATAAAATTTGGCACGCCCCCTCTCCACCCACAGGAGCAGAATACTGCGCACGTTACATCTCGCTAGCGCCCCCCCGCCATGAGATTGTGACCCCCGAATTTAGGCCCTATACATATAATGGGGAAATGTTAAAGTGAAAGCGCTGAAAGTGCTGAGGGGAAAACAATAGTTGTGACTGACAGGGATGGGTTATAGCAATGATGCCAAAGGGGCCTCACCACAACACACAAACATTTCACAAACACCATATGAACATCACACATACACCAACCCACTAGCACAACACCATACAAATGCCACAACACACCACACAAACACCAGAGCACTCTAGACACACACAACACAAACACCACCCCACAAATACCACATGCACACGCACGCATGCACGCAAACACACTCGGATAGATGCACACTATACACATGGACGAACAGAGCACCCATAACTGCTGCACGCATAGACACTTGCACTGTACACGCACAAACATATGGATCACACGTGCACATACATGCATAAATATACATGGACCAGACACGTGCATGCACACACGCATACATACCCATGGATCACATGCATGCACAGACACACACACGGACCACACACGTGCACACACACACACACACACACACACACACTTTCACACGCACGCACTGACAAAACATGTCTGGTATCCTTAGTGGCTGCTTATACACTATAGTATTCTTCACTGGCCTCCAGGACATGGATTTTGCAGTTCCATAGACTTCTTTGTGCACAAAGCTGTGAATTTTACAGCTCCATGATACATGAACGCCCTTCCCCCGTTCAGCCCTCCCTGTTGCCACAGATAAATCAAGTAAGAGGCGGGGGGTTGGAACGAGGGAGTGTCACAAGTGATGACAGTGTGGTGTGGCAACGGGAGAGGGCATGCCATGGTCCTCTCCTCTACTCCCTGTGGTGCAAACTCCTTTCCGCCTTTACACAAGCGCGTGCCAACCCCTCCCGGAGAGGGGGAGTGGGAGCATGATGCGGCTGCAGTGGCTAGTGAAGCACCGTGGCCAGACAGCAGGGGTTGAAATGAAAAGGAACTAAGGGGAATGAAGAGGGGAGCATGGAGTAATGAATATAAGAGAAGAGAAAGTGAAAGTGATGAGTAGAGTCATATAAAAAAACAGAGCTGAGGGTGGAAAATGACAAGTGTAAATAGGAGTCGCAGCAATATGCTCAACATAAATACATTGGCACACCAATACACTCTTGTGTTCTTTTTAGTTATCTATTTATTTTATAATTTATTCATGCATTTATTTATCTATTTATCTACTGATTTATTTAAGCAATCATTCATTTATTTATTATCATTATTTTTATATAATTTGAGAGCCAATTGTAATGGCTTATGTCTCTATATTATTTTATATATATTTTCTGTACCTATATTTTTATGTCAATTTGGGGCATTATGCGTTACTCCACTACAATTTGACTAGCCAGTTGCAGTGACACAGTGTATACCCTTGACTTATTAAGTCACTTTTTATGCTATTACATCATTTTGTATTTGTATTCTAACTGTATGCTAATATCTTACCCATTCAATTGCTCACTGTATTTTGTCTGATTGTTGTTTATTTAATACCTGTCAAAGGCCTGATGAAGACACCAGTTCGGTGTTGAAATGCGTTGCCTTTTATGTCCTGGGAACCATTATTTTGTTTTATATGCCTTTGTACTCTCCATTATTGGGCTATTGTTTGTCAGTAGAGCTCTACATTTTTATGTTTTCTCCACATTTTCTTCTATTTGCAACACCACCCACAACGTGGGATGGTATCCGGATAAGAGCTGCAACTGGACCAGTGGACGTATTTTGAGTCTGACACCCCCCAACTGGTGCCAGGTCTCCTTTTTTCCATTTTTCTTTGCAATTCTTGAACATAACAGAGAAAAGAACCACAAGCCAGAAAAAGGGTGTGTGTCCTACAATTTTAAGCATCTTTTTTTTTGCAGGGGGGTAAAGTACCTTTCTATAGTTCACCTCTGTATTTAAGCAACAAAGCATACAGCCTGCCATGCTTGGTAGTCTTGGCCAGTCTTGCCAGCATGGTTATATTCATCATCCTCGTCATGAAACAAAAAAGCAGCAGCCTCCTCCTTTGGTTGTGACATATCAAGTCATCAAAGCCACTGTCTGCATCCAAAGAAGAGTCTTCCACCTTCTCCTGTGGCAACAATCTCCAGTTGTAGTTGGGGATGAAGTATCCAGCAGGAATCTTGCTGCAGGATATAGTTGATCAACTTGTCTGCTGTGTGGTTTCTTTGTTCCAGGCCCATGAGCTCTATAACTGCATAGCACCTTACACTAATGAAATAAGTGGGGGAATGGAAGCAACGGCTTGTCCCGACACATGACAATATGAAACAGACAATTCAATTTTCCTAGAGAAATAATGCAAATAATGCATAAGTATTCGGCCTCCTTGAACTTTTCAAGCTTTTGCCACATTTCAGGCTTCAAATATAAAGGTATAAAATTAAAATTTTGGGGGGAAGACTCAACAACAAGTGGGACCCAATTGTGAAGAGGAACTAAATTTATTTGATATATTAAACTTTTTTAACAAAGAAAAAACTGAAAAATTGAGCGTGCAAAATTATTTGGCCCCTTTGCATTAATACTTTGTAGCACCACATTTTGCTGCGATTACAGCTGCTAGTCACTTGGGGTATGTCTCTATCAGTTTTGCACATCGAGAGACTGAAATTCTTGCCCATTCTTCCTTGCAAAACAGCTTGAGCTCAGTGAGGTTGGATGGAGAGTGTTTGTGAACAGCAGTTTTCAGCTCTTTCCACAGATTCTCGATTGGATTCAGGTCTGGACTTTGACTTGGTCATTCTAACACCTGGATACGTTTATTTGTGAACCATTCCATTGCAGATTTTGCTTTATGTTTTGGATCATTGCCTTGTTGGAAGATAAATCTCCATCCCAGTCTCGGGTTTTTTGCAGACTCCAACAGGTTTTCTTCCAGCATGGTCCTGTATTTGGCTCCATCCATCTTCCCATAAATTTTAACCATCTTCCCTGTCTCTGCTGAAGAAAATCAGGCCCAAACCATGATGCTGTCACCACCATGTTTGACAGTGGGAATGATGTGTTCAGGGTGATGAGCTGCGTTGCTTTTATGCCAAACATATCATTATGCATTGTGGCCAAAAAGTTTGATTTTGGATTCATCTGACCAAAGCACATTCTTCCACATGTTTGGCATGTCTCCCAGGTGGCTTGTGGCAAAATTTAAACAAGACTTTTTATGGATATCTTTGAGAAATGGCTTTCTTCTTGCCACTCTTCCATAAAGGCCAGATTTGTGCAGTGTACGGTAGATTGTTGTCCTATGGACAGACTCTCCCACCTCAGCTGTAGATCTCTGCAGTTCATTCAGAGTGATCATGGGCCTCTTGGCTCCATCTCTGATCAGTCTTCTCCTTGTTTGAGATGAAAGTTTAGAGGGATGGCCGGGTCTTGGTATATTTGCAGTGGTCTGATACTCCTTCCATTTCAATATGATTGCTTGCACGGTGCTCCGTGGGATGTTTAAAGCTTGGGAAATCTTTTTGTATCCAAATCCAGCTTTAAACTTCTCCACAAGTATCTCGGACCTGCCTGGTGTGTTCCTTGGTCTTCATGATGCTCTCTGCGCTTTAAACAGAACCCTGAGACTATCACAGAGCAGGAGCATTAATACAGTGACTTGTTTACACACAGGTGGATTCTATTTATCATCATCATTCATTTAGGACAACATTGGATCATTCAGAGATCCTCACTGAACTTCTGGAGTGAGTTTGTTGCACTGAAAGTAAAGGGGCCGAATAATATTGCATGCCCCACTTTTCAGTTTATTCTTTGCTAAAAAAAAGTTTAAAATATCCAATAAATTTCATTCCACATAACAATTGTGTCCCACTTGTTGTTGATTCTTCCCCCCAAAATTTAAATGTAATATCTTTATGTTTGAAGGCTGAAATGTAGCAAAAGCTTGAAAAGTTGAAGGGGGCTGAACACTTATCCAAGGCACTCTATATATTGGGGGCTATTATAAGGGGGAGACTTGTATATAAGGGCCTATTATGTATAAGGGAGGAACTATTTATATATAGGGAGGAGTCTGTTATGTATAAGCCGGGAACTGTTATTTATAAGGGGGAGACTATTATATATAAGGGGACTATTATAGGAGAAGAACAGTTATATATAAGGTAGATTGCTATAACAGGGAGACTGTTATATATAAGGGGACTATTATGTATAAGCGAGGAACTATTTATAAGGGGCTACAATTTATTAGGAAGGAAACTATTGAATATAAGTGGGCTATTATAAGAGGAAATTATTTATAAGGGGTCTATTATAATGGGGAAACATATAAGTCGAGCTATTATTTTTAAGGGAAGAATTATTTATTCTAGGCCTATAAAAAAGGTGGACATTATATATAATATGGTCGTAATTTATTTGTAAGAGGTAAATTTTATAAGTAGGGTATTGTTAAATGGGCTATTATTTATAAGAGGGTATTATTGTTAGGAGGACTATTATTTATTACATGGCTAATATTGATAATGTGGACTATTATTTATAAGGTGAACTATTGTTTATGATAGTGCCATTGCTATTGCCACTGGAAATATGATGGGACTGTTGGCATATTACAAATTGGGACCCCTCTTTTATTTTTGTCTGTTTGTGTATCACCTGCTAAGTTTATGATTTTTCTAGGCCTGAAAGTCTGTTATTTCTCTTTTCATAGTTTTTTTTGATCATGTGTTTAGTTTAATTGATTAATTGTTTTACCATCTAATTTAGTAGCATAGCTAAGTATATTCTTCCTAGAAATATAGCTATACTAGCATCTGCCTGCGACTTTGTCTGTGGGTTGGTGCTGGCACTGAGCCGCTTATATTTAGCCAATTGCTGTTGTGGATGATCAGCCTGCTGCCGCATCTCAGCTCTGCTACATCGCTGCATATGCGCAGCATACTCATTTGTATGTACATCTCTGGATATATGGAGAGCGTACTCAGCTGTGCTACAGCGTTGCCTAAGCTCTGCTACATCTGGCCATTTGAATTAGAGGGGTGTTCTTATGTCAGTGTCTGAGCAGCTTCTGTGTTGGAAATGGCTGAACAGATGTTGCAGAAATTTGCCACAGTTCAATCAGCCTGCTCCCGCGTCTCAGCTCTGCTACATCGCTGCATATGCATAGGATACCCAGCTGTATGTACATGTTTGCATTTGGAGAGCCTATAGAGGTGTGCTACAGCGCTGCCTAAACTCTGCTACATCGGGCAATTGTGATTACAGGGGTTTGGTTATGTGACTGTCTGAGCAGCTTCTGTGTTACAAAGAGCTGAACGGATGTTACTGAAATGTGCCAAAGTTCTCCCCCCTCCCCAATCAGAGTCAGAACAACACATTCTCTGTAGTACTCACTGAAATTCTACACCCGATATAGTCCTCTTGCCCACACACAGCCTGCATGTTCTGTAGTCTCCTGACCTTCTATGGGACTCCATTTTCTTCAGCTTTCACAATGTCTAGCTTCATCCTATATAGCTCCACCCACTGCCTAGCATGATCCTATCTGAGAATGGCTCAAGGACCTATGATGACATCACAGGTTCTTTGTGTGAACCTAAATTCCTTCACTGCGGTCGTGTAGTGATGTCATTTACCGGGATAAAAAGTAGCCTATGTTTTAATCAGTTTTCCTATCTATGTATGTGGCAAATTTCATGCAAATCCGTTCAGCCATTTTTGTGTCATGCAAATCCGTTCAGCCATTTTTGTGTGATTGAGGAACAAACATCCAAACTCACAAACATCCAAACACACAAACTTTCACATTTATAATATTAGTAGGATAAGATAGGATAATAGGGGAGGCATGAGTGCAGGGGTTACGCAAGATGCTGTTCAACCCTAAGTGTGCTAAAGTGTGCATGGTTGAAGACAGCTTGACAGAATAATCACACCAAAAAAGTTACTAAATCAAATTTGAAGAATGTCCTACCATGTTCACTGCATTTCTTTTTATTATATTTGTTGCTTTTTTTTTTTTTTCAAACTTACAGCCCATTCCCACCTCCTGTGATGTCTAAGCACATCTCTCCTTCCCTTGTAGCTCCCATTCTCTGTTTACCTCTCTCAACTACCTTAAATCAAGGGCCCACAAGGTGGCTCAGTGGTTAGCACTGCAGCCTTGCAGCACTGGAGTCCTGGTGTTCAAATCCCACCAAGGACATAAAACCATCTGCAAGGAGTTTGTATGTTCTCCCCATGTTTGCATGGATTTCCATCCCATATTCCAAAGACATACTGATAGCGAAAAATGTACATTATATGCTCTATGTGGGGCTCCCAATCTACATTAGAAAAAAATAAAATAAAAATAACTTAAATCACTTTGTGCTTCTGTACAACAAATTAGACACTCTCAAAAATCACTAAAACATCTGCTGTCTCACTTCCTTGGCATCTCTGCACAACACCTCGACCTTGCCACCCCCCATTTGTTAGTTTCATCACAGTTTTTTTTTTTAATTCCATACTCTTATTGTAATGACTCTATTGAAAATTCCATTAAATTTCACCCATAGTCAGCGAATAGACTGGTATCAATATTTGGTCAATTGTTCACTTCCCGCCTGTCCCCTCTCCTGCTCCTTTGGGTCAAGGAATTTATTTTGACCTGATGTGGTCCTATACCATCACTCTTCTCCTAGCCAACTATTTCAATGTTTTACCCTCCTTCTTTAATTCCCAACCTTCTACACCTCACCCCACCTCCCCCTTTCTGCTAATGTTATATGCTTTAGGCATCGCACTTCTTCCAATTTTATGATGTTTCAAGAAGCTATGACATAAAACCCTAAAATGTTGTATCCTATAACGTTATGGAACACTCTACATAAGTTTAGTCAAATTGTCTACCAGATTAGATCAACCAAAGCATCCATGCTTCAAGAATAAGAAAATCTCTTGCCTCACTAAAACCTACTTTTCTGAGGTCCCCTTTCTTCCTTTAGCAGAGGAGTCAGAATTCTGGTCCATAAAATCTTCCCTTTAAACTCATTTACATATTTTGTGACCCAAAAATCTTTTTGAAATGTATATTTGGTCGTTTGGTCAACTGTTTTTTTTCTATGGTAAATCTTTAGGCTCCCAATACCGATCAAGCTCAGTGGAACGTTCATATTTTTGCACAAGATGTCTTGAATGTTGGGGGAAACCTTAGCCCTTTCCCATGGGCATTTTTCGATTTTCATTTTTGACTCCCCCCGCCCATTCCAAACCCCATAGGTTTTCTTATTTTTCTGCTCTCAGAGCCATATGAGGTCTTAATGTTTGCGGGACAAATTTTTCTTCATAATGCTACCATTAATTATTCTGTACAATGTACTGGGAAACTGGAATCAAATTCCGAATGGGGTGAATTTGTATCACTTTCTTATGGGCTTCGTTTTTCCAGCGTTCACTGTGAAGCCAAAATGATATGTCACCTGTATTCTATGTTTCAGTATGATTTCGGGGATACCAAATTTATAAGGTTTTATTTACATTTTAACTCTTTAACAAAAATCCAAACCTGTGTCAAAAATTTTTTTTCTAAAAGTCACCATATTCTGACGCCTGTGACTTTTTTATACTTCCGTTTACAGGGATGCATAGGGCATCTTTTTTGTGGGACTAGGTGTACCTTTGCTATTTTGCTATTGCTTTGATCACTTTTGAGCCGCCATGTTTAAACACCTGGGATCCGCCGTACTAGAATTTAATTTAAACATTTTGAGTTATAATTTAAGGTTCTTGTTAAATAAATGCACCTCAATAAATGCACCCACCCACTGTACCCAACTATTACTGTTCCAATGCTCTTCCTCCATAACCTACATTTCCATTGTCATCAATTAAAATCACTCTACTCTGATTTCAAAATCGCAGCACACTACCTGTGTGCTTGACCCAAACCAATCACACCTCATCCCTAATCTCACTGAAGTCTTTATTTCTGCTCTAAATCACCTTTTCAACCTATCTCTAACCAGAAGTACTTTCCCTTCTACCTTTAAACTTGATACTTTCACACCTAATCTTAAGAAATCTTCCTTTGACCCATCAACTCCAGCCAACTATTGCCCTATTTTCACTGCTTCTGTATGCTTAAAAATATCCAACTTTCTCTTTGACAGACTACAGTCAGACTTCCAAACACATCTCTCAACAAAACTGGCCCTAACCAAACTCCCCCTTTCATCTACCTTTGATACAATCAACCACCCCCTTTTGTGAGAAACTCTCTCATCCTTTGGCATCATAGACTTGGCAATCTCCGAGATCTCTTCATACCTCACGAATCACACATTCAGCATCTCCCACTCACACTGCATCTCTTCATTGCAACCTTACTCTGTAGATGTCCCTCAAGACTTTGTTTTGGGACACCACCTGTTCTCCTTCTACACCCTTAACCTTAATCAACTCATAGAATCCCATTGTTTTCAATATTACTGTTACACCAACAAAACTCACAGATATCCAAAGATGCACGTAGGTATAGGTGGCACTACTCATACAGAGATATATATCTGCACGGGAGACAAAAAAACGCTAAATGTGGTGGTGCTCTAAGTCCAGAGTAAAGAAGCATGTGAAAAAATGAATAGAAGGAATTACTTGGCACTCACCGAAAATAGCGTAAAAAGTTGAAACTTTATTGAAGAATGTCCATACAAAGTTTTAAAAGCGGGAGGAGGCACGCTCAGCAACCGGGCGACAGCTGTTTCGTATACAAAATATACTTTTTCAAGCTCGTTGGTCTCTAAGAGTGTGCTACCTTCTATTTATACTGGTGCAATCACATACACGTCAATCACATTTGTCTATTAACTCTTACATGTCTGTAACAATTTTAGATACATAGAATAACACCTCCATAATAAAAACACTTCCATGTGTGAACAAGACCCAAGTTTTCAGAATTACAACATTGAATAAAGTTGTGAACACTTTTAATAAACTTTTGAAAAACTTTCAATATTCAGAAAAAGAGCTAGAGGTCCATGGAAAAATATCCATAGAACTCTATAGTGTCAAATCAACCAATGGGGAGCCTGCCGACAATAGGCTCCTCCCCTAGAGGCGTGTTTAACAAGTCAGACTTGAAGGAGAACTAAGGTTTTTTCTATCTTTATTGCTATCAACAAACACCCATAGAATCCTTTTAGGTTAAATAAACCAATAAGGAGCTCGCCGACGGCAGGCTCCACCCCTTATGGGTGTATCCATGTCACTGAGCTTGGGGGGGGGGAAAAAGAGAATTCTTTTACTATGGTCTAAATCCGACCAATAAGGGGACTGCCTACATCTAGCCCCTCCTTTAGACCATAGTAAAAGAATTCTCTTTTTTTCCCCCCCCAAGCTCAGTGACATGGATACACCCATAAGGGGTGGAGCCTGCCGTCGGCGAGCTCCTTATTGGTTTATTTAACCTAAAAGGATTCTATGGGTGTTTGTTGATAGCAATAAAGATAGAAAAAACCTTAGTTCTCCTTCAAGTCTGACTTGTTAAACACGCCTCTAGGGGAGGAGCCTATTGTCGGCAGGCTCCCCATTGGTTGATTTGACACTATAGAGTTCTATGGATATTTTTCCATGGACCTCTAGCTCTTTTTCTGAATATTGAAAGTTTTTCAAAAGTTTATTAAAAGTGTTCACAACTTTATTCAATGTTGTAATTCTGAAAACTTGGGTCTTGTTCACACATGGAAGTGTTTTTATTATGGAGGTGTTATTCTATGTATCTAAAATTGTTACAGACATGTAAGAGTTAATAGACAAATGTGATTGACGTGTATGTGATTGCACCAGTATAAATAGAAGGTAGCACACTCTTAGAGACCAACGAGCTTGAAAAAGTATATTTTGTATACGAAACAGCTGTCGCCCGGTTGCTGAGCGTGCCTCCTCCCGCTTTTAAAACTTTGTATGGACATTCTTCAATAAAGTTTCAACTTTTTACGCTATTTTCGGTGAGTGCCAAGTAATTCCTTCTATTCATTTTTTTAAAACTCACAGATATATTTCTCTGGCTCAGATATTACTGCTCTGCTGTTCAGAGTTCCATATTATCTAGCAGCCATAGCTTCCTTCTTGTCCTCCCTACCCAACTCTTCTATCAAAGTCCTCCTCTCCACCTCTTCAGGAAAACCTATATCCTTTAATAACTCTGCTGCCTTCACACAACCATCTGAACAGCTTCTTCTCACTTAATGTCTCTATACCCCTTCATTCATAGATTGTAAGCCCTCGCAGACAGGGCCCTCCATCCCACAACACCAGTTGGACAGTGGTAGTATTGTACTTTGTGTATTGTATGTAAACCCTCAAATGTACAGCACCATGGAATTAATGGTGCTCTAAACATAAATTAATTAACTAATTAAATAATCATAATAATAACAACTGCATTTTGAAAAATACTGAAAGAATAAGTTACCCATATGAGGCATCCTCTTATTGATTAATTAATCTTTATGTACAAATCTGCGCAACTCATTACACTGAGTTAACTGGACTGCGCATAACAATGACTATACCAATTACACAGGACTCTAGCACAGACAATACTCAAAGAACCGATTCCCTAACTACACCCAAGAATTGAGAAAAAAAACTTATAAAATTCCTGCATAGATACATAACTTGCACCATGATATCTAAATATTTCATCGACAATAAACATATTTGGAGAAAATTAAAAATTTTTAGGCCGGGTTCACACGGAGTATTTTGGCTCGTGATTTGGTACGTAGATGCCGCGGGAGCTTTTGCGGGCCGTATACGCTCCCATTGTTTTCAATGGGAGCCGATACCGTATACGCGGCGCTATTTTGCTATAAAGTCTCTCCCTCTCCGTCCATCCCTATTAACCTCTGGCTGGATGATGAACCTGATTGACTAACAGTGGTCTTTGACTGTGACTTCTTCACAATTATGATATTGGTAAAAGCATTCCTTGTTTGAGACTGACTCCAGTTAAGTAAAATAAAGCAAATCAACAGGTGCATATGGGAACAGTAGCATTTATGTGGATGTATTTAGGACTAGATCCTTAGGATTTTTTTGTACTTATCCTATAGACAGCACCACAACTCTAATGAGGCGAGGTGAGGTGACTACCTCAGGCGGCACTCCCGGAGGGGCGGCAGCCGTGGCAATTTTTTAAAAATCTTTTTTTCCCTAAACTAGCGCAGGAGAAGGTCGTTCTGAAAACTACCTGAGCAGCCCCTCTCCTGCGTCATCATGCCTCCTGCATTGAGACGCAGAGGTCTTATTGCCGGTTAAGAGGAGGGAGCAGTGGGAGCAGCGGCGAGGTCAGTAAGTAACATACCTTTTTTTTTATTTGTTTTATAATAGACCACTATGAATGAAGATGGGATTAATAGCGCTGTCTCTATTTTTGCAAATGGTACCAAGCTATGTAAAACAGTGCAGTCTATGGAGGAAATGCATAGGTTAGAATCAGATTTGTACAGACTGGGTGTTTGGGCATACAAATGGTAAATGAGGTTCAATGTATATAAATGTCAAGTTATGCATCTGGATTAAAATATTGTGTATTCTGGTGGAGAAGGACCTGGGTGTACCTGTAGATCATAGATTATATAAATTGCAGAATACAATGTCAATCAGCTGCTTCTAGGACCAGCAGGATATTATCATGTATTAAAAAGGGTTTTGACTCATGAGACAGAGATGTACTATACCATACTACTATGGAATATATGAATATTAACTGAATATGCAGTTTAGTTCTGAGCACCAATCCATAGAAAGGATGTCCTAGAGTTTAAAGGGGCTCTATCATTGGGAAAAGCCATTTTTAACTAATCATCCTTGCATAGCCTTTAGAAAGGCTATTCCACACCTACTTTTAGTATGTAAATTGCCTCAGTGGTTTCTGAATAAGTCCGTTAGTATTCATATGCTAATGAGCTTTCAGCCAGTTCAGGAACTTCCCAGCAGCACTCGTCCCTGCTATTATCTCCTATGTGTGTGTACAAACAGGAAGCTGAGTCATCATCCTATTCATCAGCAGCAGCCTCCCATAGGAAACAATAGCAAAGGGGTGCACGATGTATCGTGCACCAGTCTAATTAGCGTATGAATAAAAACAGACTTATTCAGAAACCAATGAGGCAATCTACATTCTAAAAGTAGGTGTGGAATAGAATTTCTAAAGCCTATGCAAGGATGTGGTTAGTTAAAAATGGCTTTTCCCAGTGATAGAGCCCTTTTAACAAAGGGCCACAAAATTGACAAGGGGCATGGAGGGCCACAGCTACTACGCCTTCATCTATATAAATATACAAATGGCCCATACATAAAACATGGGGAAAAATTGTTTCTAAAATACCCTCAAAAGAGAAGGGGACATGCCTTTGGTCTGGAGAAAAAAAAAAGTTTAATCTCCAGAGACATTAAGTCTTATTCTATGTAAGGACTGTGAATCTGTGGCATAGCTTACCCAGGAACTGGTCACAGCAGCAAGAGTTGAAAGCTTAAAAAAAATATTTAGATGCATTTTTAGAGAAAAATAGAATTGCTGCTTATATAAATTAATCGAATAGCATGCCCTTTCTCATCCCTTGGTTGAACTTGATTGACATATGTCTTTTCAACCGTACTAACTATGCAACTATGAGATTGCAGCTGAAATAATTTTTGCAACTACTCAGGCTACATTCAGACAATTGAGGCGAGAAATATCCATCTCATTCAAGTGTATGGAGGGATTTGTGAAAAAAAGGACAAAAATAGGTCATGACCTGTACTTTGATGGTTTATAATAATAGATTGTCAAAATAATCATCATGTGAACATAGTGCTGCCATGTGATGTCCTTTTAAAAAATGTACATCAGTTGCCCATTATTCACGTGAATATAGCTTAACTCTTATTGCATCATAAAATATTTTAATAGTTTCATATTCTTACCTCCTCCCTCATCTTCTTAACCGTCTCACCTTTCTGTTATGGAAACAAAATCACGAAAAATAAATGTTTATGGAGGTAAGGCTTTGAATTGCACAGAAAAATCACAAAATTAAATGATTCTGCACTGACCTTTCCAATGATGCTTCCTACTTCCTGGAAGAAAGATAAAAATGGTGAATGTTGATTGAGAGAAATATTGAAAAAAATACAAATGACATATGTATATGAATAACTGAACTGAACTGGTTTTGTAAAAATGCTCACAGCATAACTCCTCCATCAAAACATCTGTGAAACTATAGTGATCACACAATATCCTATTCCCAACATTATACTTAGAAAAACTGTGAAAGTTCAGATTGTTGAGGTTTTGTTTTTCACATTCAAGAGATGGAATCAATAGAGATGAGCGAAGTTTTGGAAAAGTCAATTTGGCCTCTTCTCCGGATTTCACAAAAAGATTTGATTCTTTCCAAATTGATTCACAGCAAATAATGTTAAAAAAACAGCTATTTCCTAGCTGCAGAGAGCTTGTGAAGTTACGTCAAACCCTTATTGAAGGATACAGCCAGCTACCTTCAGGACACCACAAACCTATTAAATAAACTATCCTCTATGGGTCCCCTTCCAGATGGAACCATCCTGGCCACCATGGATGTAGAATCCTTGTACTCCAACATCCCACACCAGGACGGTGTAAATGCCTGCCAGGTTTTTATGGAAAAGCAAGGTATGAATGCTGAAGCTGTGGTGAAACTCACAAAAATTCATCCTCACCCACAATTACTTCTCCTTTGGTGACCGTATCTATTTACAGCAGACTGGCACCGCAATGGGGAGCAAAATGTCACCACAGTATGCTAATCTCGTCATGGCCAAGCTTGAGAGTGACTTCCTGTCCACCTGAACCACCAGGCCTCTGGCCTACTATCACTTCATTGACGATATCCTAATCCTTTGGACTGGGTCTGAACAACAGCTGAAAACCTTCCATGAACAATTCAACCAGTTCCATCCCACCATCAACCTGACGCTCAATTACACCTTCTCTGAAATAAATTTCCTGGACACAGTCATCAAAATACAGGACAACAAAATTGAGACATCACTGTATCAGAAGCCGAATGACCGCCCTACCTAACTAAGATGGGATAGCTTTTATCCTAAACACAAAAAGAACTCCATTGTCTACATCAGATACCATCGCATATGCCCAGACCCTGCAGATAGAGACAAACACCTAGGGCGCCTCAAAAACACATTCTTGAAGCAGGGTTACCATTCAAGAACAGTTGAAAACCAAATTAACAGGGCCACGAGAATACCAAGACCGGAGTTATTAAAATACAATACCAAACAGGAAAACAATCGGGTGCCCCTGGTCGTCACACATAACCCACACCTGGAGATGCTGAAAGGAATTACATACAAACTACATCCACTACTGCAAAAAGACAACCATCTAAAATCCATATTTCCAGACCCCCCCTCTCCACCAGCCACCAAACCTCAGGAATATGCTTATTAGCAGCTCACTGTCACCTCCAACTAACACAGGAACATTCCCATGTGGACAGAAAAGGTGCAAAACCTGCCCTCACATACTGACCACGAATAAAATAAAGATCCCGAACTCTGATCAAGACTACAAGATCCCAGGTACCTTCACCTGCAGCACACCTAATGTGGTATCCTATTAATATTATAAATGTGAAAGTTTGTGAGTTTGGATGTTTGTGGCTTTGACTTTTCGGATGTTTGTTAGTCAATCACGCAAAACCCGCTTGACCGATTTGGCTGAAATTTTCCACAAACATAGTTAATACACCCCATTGCGCAATAGGCTACTTTTCGTCACAATAGCGGACATACGTTTTTCCCAGGACCCCCACAAACCCCAAACTCACATCACTATCTCTGCAATCTCACACACTTTGGACCCCGATTTGGCTGAAATTTTCCACAAACATAGTCACTACACTCGATTGCGCAATAGGCTACTTTTCGTCACAATAGCGCACATACATTTTTCCCAGGACCCTTTGAATGTTCGGATGTTTGGCGGTCAATCACGCAAAAACCGCTCCACCGATTTGGCTGAAATTTTCCACAAACATAGTCCCTACACTCGATTGCGCAATAGGTTACTTTTCGTCACAATAGCGCACATATGTTTTTCCCAGGACCCTTTGGATGTTCAGATCTTTGGCGGTCAATCACGCAAAAACCGCTCCACCGATTTGGCTGAAATTTTCCACAAACATAGTCCCTACACTTGATTGCGCAATAGGCTACTTTTTGTCACAATAGCGCACATACGTGTTTCCCAGGACCCCCACAAAACACAAACTCACATCACTATCTCTGCAATCTCACACACTTTGGACCATAGCAAGCCACAAAATTCATATTACCCCCTACAGCAGAGGTCAGCAACCCCTGGCACACATGCCAAGAGTGGCACTCCTGCCATATTTCACTGGCATGCCAGCAGCACAGGACCTGCAAGAGTTAAATAAAGTCTCTGCTAGAGCTGAGGCATAAGGACACTCCCCTTTGCGAGATGTGCAGGAAACCCAGGGGGTGGAGCTTAATCGCTCAGGTCTCCGCCTGCTATAGTGATAGCTCCTGCCGAAGCTGCTAGCAAACTGAAAGTAAGAAACACACAGCTCCCTTCCTTTACTTCCTATTCTCATTAATGTCAGGCATTTGGGGTTATTAGTTTAGTGTTAGTAACTCCATGTACCTCATATTAATAGGAATAAACCCCATCATGTCCCTCATATTAACCCCTGTGTGCCCCATATAAAGGTTACTACTATGTGAGACATATGGAGGTAATGAAAATACTTAATTATTACCTCCAAGTCTCTCACATATCAGTAACTAGAGATGAGTGAGTACTGTTGGGATCAGCCGATCTGAACAGCACGCTCCATAGAAATGAATGGATGCACCTGGTATTTCCGCTTGGATGTAGCCGGTGTGCTTAACCCCCCGCGTGCCGGCTACGTCCATTCATTTCTATACCAGCGTGCTGTTCGGATCGGCTGATCCCAACAGTACTCGCTCATCTCTATCAGTAACTCTTACACTGGGGTTAATGTGAGGGACATGATGGGGTTAATTGCTATTAATAAGAGGCACATGGAGTTACTAAACTGTCATGCACAGGGCCAGACTTTATGTTGCTTACTCAAGAGTATCCTGTGCCCAAAACTTACATGTACTGGTGGAAAATAACAAATCATACAATGTCGTATATCGAAGTATATTCACCTGAAATACCTCTGTCCCAAAGTCACTATGTACAGTTTATACCAACACCGTATAGCGGCTGAAATACAAATTACATTCAACACAAAAGTCTCATGTGCTCTCAGAATAACAGCAACAACAAGATACACAGTTACATTTTATATCCCATACCTTATACACAGTACGAAAACCTTACCCACGCCTGTATATACCCACTGCTACAATCACCGCAGACGAAGTCGCGGGTACCAGCTAGTATTTAATAATGTGCAATAATGTGCAATAATGTGTAGGTGGGACAGGCCAGGCACTTAGGATGAGGATGAACTCACACAGACATATGATTAGAGAGCAGAGAATTGACCTCCCTGTGCCAAAACACTTCTGTAATCAAAATCATAATATCACCAATGATATGAAGATCCTGGTTTTAAGAGGAAATTTCAAAAACAAAAAAGATCGAAGGATATGGGAATTTAAACACATGATGACCTTTGACACACTCCAAATGGGGTTAAACCAGTCACAGGGTTTTATGACGTTTTACAACAGCTAGACACCACATGACTGATCAAAGGAACCATAAACCCAGAGAACTTTCCTGTGAACTGATGTATATGTTTTTTCGAACTGTCTATTTGCATGTTCTGCTTTCCATCTATTTTATATCTAACATTCTATTTCTGTATAAATATGCTTGTTTTCAGACATTGTGTTATACCAGCCTGATGAAGGTATAGCTCCCAAAAGCTCGCAATATGTCATCATTTTTTAAGTTAACCATTAATAAAGGTATCAACTACTGAGGACTTCTCTCAAAAAATGTTTTATTCTAGATCAAATAGTGCATATAATAATATTGAAAACAGTAGGTAATTGAACACACATACCCATAGTGACAAGATGTGTAGAGTTGCCTTGCAGGGACCGACCCACCCGTTCCCCTACGCACGTTTTGGCTATTTTTGTGCCTAAAATAGCCGAAAAGCGCATAGGGAGAACAGGTGGGTCAGTCCCTGCAAGGCAACTCTAAACATCTTATTTGCCTGCTATGTGAACTTATTCATCCCATTGTTTACACTGCGTTGCTATAACATCGGAACCTATAGGACAAGTGAAGTCACTTACTCACTGCTCTTGATAGCAGGACAATCGTTCAGCTAATTGCAGTTTGCTGATAAAGTCCAATCTGCTTTCTCTCTATGTAAACACATAGATAACACTGAGTCCACTCTGTACAAACATATGCACATTATCTGATCTGCATAAGTATTGTGATCCTTCTCAAGCCCGTTCAGCAAGATGGAGGAGAGGGGTGAGAAATACAGGAAGTGTAAAGAACAGACTGCAAGCAGACTGCTGAAACACTGAGATGGGAAAACCCCTGTAAGTTTCTTTCTGTTAATGACGCTGCAATCACCCCAAACTCCTCTTTGATTTCCTCCCTATACTTTCCCTTCACTAGCAATCCTTTTTCCTTGAACTTCTACCTGTTTCCTATCTCTTTCCCTAGTTCCTGCTGCCAGCTGTCCCTGCAGTAAAAGCGATGTATTATGACTAGAGAGGAGTGAACAGTGAAATGTTCAAAGTTCGATTTGAGTAGCCGCTCAATACTCGACTGTTCGATTGAACATCGAACCCCATTATAGACTATAGGGAATAAATACTAATTTAGGGGGAAACCGCTATTCGACTCAGGAGAGTCACCAAGTCCACTATGAAACCCCAGGAAATGATGCCAACACCCTGGAATGCAACTGGAACAGCAGGGGAAGCATGTCTGGGGGCATCTAACATGCCCAAGTCACTGTATTACCTCGGGATCCCTGTCAGCTTGCAATATGCGGGAGCTGACTTTTTCCCATTGGAATGCATTGACCAGCGTTGATTGGCCGAATGCCATACAGAGATGTAGCAGTGCTGAGTGTGCGCTGAACCCTGCTACACACTCAGCACTGCTGCATCTTAGCAAAGCTGAGTGTGCAGCAGGGTTCAGCGCACACTCAGCTATGCTTAATCTCCGGTGTAGCAGTGCTGGCCGTGCACTCAGCTCTGCCCTACATCCAACAACCCCTCCATTTACTCCTCCTGTCACATACACAGCTCTGCACTACACCTAACCAACCCTCTATCTACTCCTCCTGTCACACACACAGCTCTGCATTACACCCAACCATCCCTCCATCTACTCCTCCTGTCAAAAACAAAGCTATGCACTACACCCAATCACCCCTCCATCTACTCCTCCTGTCACACACACAGCTCTGCACTACACCCAACCATCCCTCTATCTACTCCTCCTGTCACACACATCTCAGGTGTAGCAGAGCTTAGCGCACACTCAGCTCTGCTACATCTCAGGTGTACTGGCAGGGTTAGCTAGGGATTACCTTTATTTAGGTGGGAATGTTACTCATCCAGCTCTTTGGGGGTCTGTCTCGTCTGTTTCCCTGTCAGCTTGCGACATGCAGGAGCTGACTTTTTCCCATAGGAATGCATTGACCAGCGTTGAGTGGCCTAATGCCATACAGAGTACAGAATTCGGCCAATCAATGCTGGTTCTGCCAGAGGAGGCGGAGTCTAAGATCGGACCACAATGGAGACTTCTGTGGACTGATCTTAGACTCCGCCTCCTCACAGGAGCCTTCGGCAGAACCAGCGTTGAATGGCCGAATGCTGTACTCTGTATGGCATTCGGCCAATCAACGCTGATCAATGCATTCCTATAGGAAAAAGTCGCAAGCTGACAGGGATCCCGACGAGATAGAGCCCCAAAGAGCTGGGTGAGTAACATTCCCACCTAAATAAAGGTAATCCCTAGCTAACCCTGCCAGTACACCAGAGATGTAGCAGGGCTGAGTGTGCGCTGAGCTCTGCTACACCAGAGATGTAGCAGAGCTGAGTGTGCGCTGAGCTCTGCTACACCCAAGATTTGTGTGACAGGAGGAGTACATGGAGGGATGGTTGGGTGTAGTGCAAAGCTGAGTGTGACAGGAGGAGTAGAAGGAGGGATGGTTGGGTGTAGTGCAAAGCTGTGTGTGTGACAGGAGTAGATGGAGGGATGGTTGGGTGTAGCAGAACTCAGCGCACGGCCAGCTCTGCTACATCTCAGCATAGGAATGCATTGACCAGCGTTGATTGGCCGAATGCCATACAGAGTACAGCATTCAGCCAATCAACGCTGGTTCTGATGGAGGAGGCGGAGTCTAAAATCGGTCCACAGCAGTCTCCATTCTGGTCTGATCTTAGACTCCGCCTCCTCACAGACGAACCTCCGGCAGAACCAGCGTTGATTGGATGAATGCTGTACTCTGTATGGCATTCAGCCAATCAACGCTAGTCAATGCATTCCTATGGGAAAAAGTCAGCTCGCGCATATCGATCCAGAACAGATAGATCCCCAAAGAGCTGGGTGAGTGACATTCCCATCTAAATAAAGGTAATCCCTAGCTAACCCTGCCTGTACCTCTATCCCTTTCTCACAGTCACATAGTTCGCAGTCTCATATGAACCGGATGTTAAACCCACTGTTCGTATAAATTGGAGGTCACCTGAATTAGCCAGCCAATTACTTTTTCTGATTTTTTTTTCTATACTTCCGTTGTCGTAGTTCCAGTCCCACCTCCCCTGCGCAGTTATTGGTGCAAAAAACGCGCCAGAGAAGGTGGGAAGGGAATCAAATTTTTTGTGACTTTGGCACCTGGTGTTCAACTCGAATCGAACATCTCGAACAGCCTGATATCTGATCGAACATGTACTCGATCGAACGCTGTTCGCTCATCTCTAATTATGACTGCATCTAAAATGGCCGCTGGTTTTTATATGGCTGTGACATCGCAGGGGTGGCTGGCTGCTGATTAGCTGCATGCTTGGCATTATTGGTGACCCCATCTTCTCAGAATTCCCTCCCCCTTCTTCTAACACCTGCAGGCCAATTTAATAGGAAATGTGATTCAATGAATCAAAGAGTGAAGAAATCAGAATTCTTGGCAAATCGAATGTTTCCTGAAATTCAGATTGAATTCCACTTCTACAAAATCGGTTCGCTCATCTCTAGTTGCAATCACTGCTAAAATTATTGCTATTATTTTGCTGAAAAACACCATTTTTATTGCCTTCCCCTGGATCAACACTGTAGGGATTGTAGGGTTATATGTTGGACATGATGGACTAATGTCTTTATTAAACCTCATCATGTAACTATGTCATAGTGGACTTGGTGACCCTCCTGAGTCGAATATTGGTTTCCCCCTAAACGAGTATTTTTTTCTCCATAGACTATAATGGGGTTCGATATTCATTCGAAAAGTCGAGGTTTGAGGTGCTACTCGAAATGGACAGGGGTGATGTATAGTGGGGAAAGCAGTGTAGATGTGGAGGCAAGCTAAGCAGGAAAAAAGGTGGCTACAGGCAGAGGCATGTCAAGAGGCAGCAAGGCCAAAGATTTTCCGTGTAGTAGCAACTCATGCAAAACTCGCCCATGTTGCCAGACTAATTCCTCCAACAGGCTAACAACTGCCATCCAGTCCACACCCACCAGGGGCACACTCTTCAAGGTCTGGGACACGTTAATGGCACCCTCTGGCCAAACTACCACCACTGAGGGGCCTAGTGTCACCAGGAGGGACAAGTATAGGCGCATATTGCTGGAGTACCTGGCCGCCCACAGCCGTGTCCTCTCCGATCCCTCTGTGCCCTACATTTAGTGGGTCTCCAAGTTGGATTTGTGGCTGGAACTTGCTCTCTACGCATTGGAGGTCCTTTCCTGCCTTGACACCAGTGTGCTGTCGGAAAATGTCTTCAGCGCAGCCGGTGGCATCATCACGGATAAGCACAGCCAACTGTCAGCTGAGAGTGCTGGCTGGCTGATGCTGATCAAAATGAACAGCCACTGGATAGACCCATCATTTTCATGTCCAGCAGTGTCAAGCACCCTGACATGAAGTTTGATGTGTGGGCTCACCCTCTGCAATTGTTCCTACTCATACTCCTCCACCATCAGTGTTGCATCATTATGCTCCTACTAGGTTCAATTCACACTAATGCCCCCAAACTCTTCTGGTTAGAGGCTTAATCCACCCTGATTCCCCCAACTGTGCTGGTTAGAAGCTCATTATAAGTCATGCCAAGTAACACACTGGAACACATGGCTGACTTCATGTTAGGTTGCTTTTCTAGAGACAAAGGCATAGTTCACCTCATGGAGAGCAAACAATAATGGATTTTTGCAATCCTCGACTCCCAGTATAAGTTAAAAATCTCATCCTTTGTTCTGGTACAGGAGAGGAAAAAAATCGCACAAATGATATGTAAATATGGAGGCAAGCTAAGTAGCAAAAAGGTGGCTACAGGCAGAGGCATGGACAAGGGTGATGTATAGCGGGGAAAGCAGTGTAGATGTGGAGACGAGCTAAGCAGGAAAAAATGTGGCTAGAGGCAGAGGCATGTCCAAAGGCAGTAAGGCCAAAGATTTTCCATGTACTAGCCACTCATGCAAAACTCGCCCATGTTACCAGACTTATGCGAGATCTCTCTGTGTCTTTGAGGAGTCCACCAAGAGGGTCAGCTGTGACGATGCATTAGTGATTTTAACAACCCGCTCCTGTGTGTGATGCAAGAATCCCTCATCACCATCAGGGATAACGCATTGTACGCTGAGGAGTCGGACATAGGAGCAGAACCATTCTAGCAGGATAGGCAGTGCACACTCCTGTCTGCTTCACAGCATATATTGATGGAGGAAGAGGAGGATGACGAAGTGGCAGATGATCTCATTGTCACACAGGAGGCTAGCGGCACCCCCTGGCCAAACTACCGCCACTGAGGTACCTAGTGTCACCAGTTATATGACAAATTTAGTGCGGTTTGCACACTTTGCAAGTCTAAACTGAGTAGGGGCTCTGAAAAGAGCAACCTTAGCACATTTTGCGTGCGCTGTCATTTGGAAGGCCTGCCTCTTCCTCTGTTTACAGTGCTGGTGCTGCAGTCCAGACCACCAGCCTGGACTCCTCCATATCTGTCTCTGACAATTTGGGGAAAGCCTCTCTGAAAGTGTACTCCTGCGCTGCAACTTCCACCTCAGCTACGAGCTGGAAACGCTGTAACACTGGCATGGGAAGATGTCAGCAGGCCGTGCTGAAGCTCATCAGCTTGGGGGACAGACAGCACAGTGCCTCTGAGGTCAGGGATGCCATCCTGGATGAGATGGCAATGTGGTTTTCACCGTTGCACCTGGGCCCAGGCATGTTTGCATATGTGATAATGGCCGGAACCTGCTAGCAAATCTGGATTGTCCAAAAATTTGATTGAGCGTGACTGAATTGCTTTGTATCACACTTAGCATTTGGGGGGTAGACCCTTAAAAATTAGATTGACCTGATATAGCTTGATTGAATTGCTATGTATCCCACTTATCTTTGGGGGGTACAGCATTAAAAACAGTTTTGAGCCTACTTGTCCTGATTGAACGGCTGTCTCCCACTTAGCATTGGGGGGTTCAGTGGAGGAAAGGAGGATGTCGTGGATATGGACTAACTGAATGAACGGCTGTCCCCCACTTAGCATTGGGGGGTACAGCATGTGGAAAGCTGGATGTCGCGTATATAGACTGACTTAATTGCTATGTATCCCACTTATCTTTGGGGGGGGGTACAGCATTAAAAACAGGTTTGAGCCTACTTGGCCTGACTGAATGAACGGCTGTCTCCCACTTCGCATTGGGGGGTTCAGTGGAGGAAAGCTGGATGTCGCAGATATGGACTGACTGAATGAACGGCTATCTCCCAGTTAGCTTTGGGGGGTGCAGCATTAAAATCAGGTTTGACCATACATTGCCTGACTGAATGAACGGCTGTGTCTTCCACTTAGCTTTGTGGGGTAGACCCTTAAAAATTGGATTCAGCATACATAGCCTTACTGAAATTCTGTGTCTCCCACCTATGTTTTGGGGTTACACACATTGAAAAACTGGATTGAGTGTACATACCCTGACTGAATTTCTGGGTCTCCACCTAGGTTTTGGGTGTACACATCATCGATATCTGGATTGAGCGTACATAGCCTGACTGAATTTCGGTGTCTCCCACCTAGGTTTTGGGGGTACACACCATGAAAAACTGGATTGAGCGTACATAGCCTGACTAGGTTTTTGGGGTACACACCCTGGATATCTGGATTGAGCATACATAGCCTGACTGAATTTCGGTGTCTCCCACCTAGGTTTAGGGGGTACACACCCTGGATATCTGGATTGAGCGTACATAGCCTGACTGAATTTCAGTGTCTCCCACCTAGGTTTTGGGGGTACACACCCTGGATATCTGGATTGAACGTACATAGCCTGACGTAATTGCTCTGTATCCCTGTTTTGGGGTTACATACTGCCTGAACAGCACTGAATTGCTCTGTATCCCTGTTTTGGTGTTACACACTGCCTGAAAAGCTGTGTTCAGCCTATCCGGCTGGACTGAATTGCTCTGTATCCCTGTTAGGTGTTTGGGGGGACACTACCTGCAAAGCTGGGTTGAGTGTATCTGGCTGGACTGAATTGCTCTGTATCCCTGTTTTGGGGTTACACACTGCTTGAATAGCTGGGTTCAGCCTATCTGGCTGGACTGAATTGTTCTGTATCCCTGTTAGGTGTTTGGGGGGACACTGCTTCCAAAACTGGGTTGAGCGTATCTGGCTGGACTGAATCGCTCTGTATCCCTGTTAGGTGTTTGAGGGGACACTGACTTCTAAGCTGGGTTGAGTGCATCTGGATGAATTGATTTGCTCTGTATCCCTGTTAGGTGTTTGGGGGGACACTGCCTCCAAAGCTGGGTTGAGCGTATCTGGCTGGACTGAATTGCTCTGTATACCTGTTTTGGGGTTACACACTGCCTGAAAAAGCTGGGTTCAGCCTATATGGCTGGACTTAATTGCTCTGTATCCCTGTTAGGTGTTTGGGGGACACTACCTCCAAAGCTGGGTTGAGTGTATCTGGCTGAACTGAATTGCTCTGTATCTCTGTTATGGGGTTACACACTGCCTGAAAAGCTGGGATCAGCCTATATGACTGGGCTGAATTGCTCTGTATCCCTGTTAGGTGTTTGGGGGGACACTGCCTGCAAAGCTGGGTTGATCGTATCTGGCTGGATTGAATTGCTCTGTATCCCTGATTTGGGGTTAGATACTGCCTGCAAAGCTGGGTTGAGCATATCTGGCTGCACTAAATTGCTCTGGATCCCTGTTAGGTGTTTGGGGGGACACTGCCTGCAAAGCTGGGTTGAGCGTATCTGGCTGGACTGAATTGCTCTGTATCCCTGTTAGGTGTTTGGGAGGGGGGGGGGGGTACACCGCCTCGAAGGCTGGGTTGAGCATACCTGGCTGGACTGAATTGCTCTGTATCCCTGTTTTGGGGTTACACACTGCGTGCAAAGCTGGGTTGAGCGTATCTGGCTGGACTGAATTGCTCTGAATCCCAGTTTTGGGGTTACAAACTGCTTGCAAAGCTGGGTTGAGCGTATCTGGCTGGACTGAATTGCTCTGAATCCCTGTTTTGGGGTTACACACCGCTTGCAAAGCTGGGTTGCGCGTATCTGGCTGGACTGAATTGCTATGTATCCCTATTTTGGGGTTATACACTGCCTGCAAAGCTGGGTTGAGCGTATCAGGCTGGAATAAATTGCTCTGCATCCCTGTTTTGGGGTTACACATTTCCTGCAAAGCTGGGTTGAGCGTATCTGGCTGCACTCAATTGCTCTGTATCCCTGTTAGGTGTTTGGGGGGGACACTGCCTGCAAAGCTGGGTTGAGCGTATCTGGCTGGACTGAATTGCTCTGTATCCCTGTTAGGTGTTTGAGGGGACACTGACTTCTAAGCTGGGTTGAGCGCATCTGGATGAACTGATTTGCTCTGTATCCCTGTTTTGGGGTTACACACTACCTGAAAAGCTGGGTTCAGTCTATATGGCTGGACTTAATTGCTCTGTATCCCTGTTAGGTGTTTGGGGGGACACTACCTTCAAAGTTGGGTTGAGTGTATCTGGCTGAACTGAATTGCTCTGTATCTCTGTTATCGGGTTACACACTGCCTGAAAAGCTGGGATCAGCCTATATGACTGGACTGAATTGCTCTGTATCCCTGTTAGGTGTTTGGGGGGACACTGCCTGCAAAGCTGGGTTGATCGTATCTGGTTGGATTGAATTGCTCTGTATCCCCGATTTGGGGTTAGATACTGCCTGCAAAGATGGGTTGAGCATATCTGGCTGCACTAAATTGCTCTGGATCCCTGTTAGGTGTTTGGGGGGGGGGGGGCACTGCCTGCAAAGCTGGGTTGAGCGTATCTGGCTGGACTGAATTGTTCTGTATCCCTGTTAGGTGTTTGGGGGGTCACTGCCTGCAAAGCTGGGTTGAGCGTATCTGGCTGGACTGAATTGCTCTGTATCCCTGTTTTGGGGTTACACACTACTTGCAAAGCTGGGTTGAGCGTATCTGGCTGGACTGAATTGCTCTGAATCCCTGTTTTGGGGTTACACACTGCTTGCAAAGCTGGGTTGCGCGTATCTGGCTGGACTGAATTGCTCTGTATCCCTATTTTGGGGTTATATACTGCCTGCAAAGCTGGGTTGAGCGTACTGGCTGCACTGAATTGCTCTGTATCCCTGTTTTGGGGTTACACACTACTTGCAAAGCTGGGTTGAGCGTATCTGGCTGGACTGAATTGCTCTGAATCCCAGTTTTGGGGTTAAACACTGCTTGCAAAGCTGGGTTGAGCGTATCTGGCTGGACTGAATTGCTCTGAATCCCTGTTTTGGGGTTACACACCGCTTGCAAAGCTGGGTTGCGCGTATCTGGCTGGACTGAATTGCTATGTATCCCTATTTTGGGGTTATACACTGCCTGCAAAGCTGGGTTGAGCGTATCAGGCTGGAATAAATTGCTCTGCATCCCTGTTTTGGGGTTACACACTTCCTGCAAAGCTGGGTTGAGCATATCTGGCTGCACTCAATTGCTCTGTATCCCTGTTAGGTGTTTGAGGGGACACTGACTTCTAAGCTGGGTTGAGCGCATCTGGATGAACTGATTTGCTCTGTATCCCTGTTAGGTGTTTGGGGGGACACTGCCTCCAAAGCTGGGTTGAGCGTATCTGGCTGGACTGAATTGCTCTGTATCCCTGTTTTGGGGTTACACACTACCTGAAAAGCTGGGTTCAGTCTATATGGCTGGACTTAATTGCTCTGTATCCCTGTTAGGTGTTTGGGGGGACACTACCTCCAAAGTTGGATTGAGTGTATCTGGCTGAACTGAATTGCTCTGTATCTCTGTTATGGGGTTACACACTGCCTGAAAAGCTGGGATCAGCCTATATGACTGGACTGAATTGCTCTGTATCCCTGTTAGGTGTTTGGGGGGACACTGCCTGCAAAGCTGGGTTGATCGTATCTGGTTGGATTGAATTGCTCTGTATCCCCGATTTGGGGTTAGATACTGCCTGCAAAGATGGGTTGAGCATATCTGGCTGCACTAAATTGCTCTGTATCCCTGTTTTGGGGTTACACACTGCTTGCAAAGCTGGGTTGAGCGTATCTGGCTGGACTGAATTGCTCTGTATCCCTGTTTTGGGGTTACACACTGCTTGCAAAGCTGGGTTGAGCGTATCTGGCTGGACTGAATTGCTCTGAATCCCTGTTTTGGGGTTACACACCGCTTGCAAAGCTGGGTTGCGCGTATCTGGCTGGACTGAATTGCTATGTATCCCTGTTTTGGGGTTATACACTGCCTGAAAAGCTGGGTTGAGCGTATCAGGCTGGAATAAATTGCTCTGCATCCCTGTTTTGGGGTTACACACTTCCTGCAAAGCTGGGTTGAGCGTATCTGGCTGCACTCAATTGCTCTGTATCCCTGTTAAGTGTTTGGGGGGGACACTGCCTGCAAAGCTGGGTTGAGCGTATCTTGCTGGACTGAATTGCTCTGTATCCCTGTTTTGGGGTTACACACTGCCTGAAAAGCTGGGTTCAGCCTATATGGCTGGACTTAATTGCTCTGTATCCCTGTTAGGTTTTTGGGGGGGCATTGCCTCCAAAGCTGGGTTGAGTGTATCTGGCTGAACTGAATTGCTCTGTATCTCTGTTATGGGGTTACACACTGCCTGAAAAGCTGGGATCAGCCTGTATGACTGGACTGAATTGCTCTGTATCCCTGTTAGGTGTTTGGGGGGACACTGCCTGCAAAGCTGGGTTGATCGCATCTGGTTGGATTGAATTGCTCTGTATCCCTGATTTGGGGTTAGATACTGCCTGCAAAGATGGGTTCAGCATATCTGGCTGCACTAAATTGCTCTGGATCCCTGTTAGGTGTTTGGGGGGGGGGGGGCACTGCCTCCAAAGCTGGGTTGAGCGTATCTGGCTGGACTGAATTGCTCTGTATCCCTGTTAGGTGTTTGGGGGGTCACTGACTGCAAAGCTGGGTTGAGCGTATCTGGCTGGACTGAATTGCTCTGAATCCCAGTTTTGGGGTTACACACTACTTGCAAAGCTGGGTTGAGCGTATCTGGCTGGACTGAATTGCTCTGAATCACTGTTTTGGGGTTACACACCGCTTGCAAAGCTGGGTTGCACGTATCTGGCTGGACTGAATTGCTCTGTATCCCTATTTTGGGGGTTACACTGCCTGCAAAGCTGAGTTGAGCGTATCTGGCTAAACTGAACTGCTCTGTATCCCTGTTTTCGGGTTACACACTGCCTGCAAAGCTGGTTTGAGCGTATCTGGCTGCACTGAATTGCTCTGTATCCCTGTTTTGGGGTTACACACTGCGTGCAAAGCTGGGTTGAGCGTATCTGGCTGGACTGAATTGCTCTGTATCCCTGTTAGGTGTTTGGGGGTTATACTACCTGCAAAGCTGGGTTGAGCGTATCTGGCTGCACTGAATTGCTCTGTATCCCTGTTTTGGGGTTACACACTGCGTGCAAAGCTGGGTTGAGCGTATCTGGCTGGACTGAATTGCTCTGTATCCCTGTTAGGTGTTTGGGGGTTATACTACCTGCAAAGCTGGGTTTGCTCTGAATCCCTGTTTTTGGGTTACACACTGCTTGCAAAGCTGGGTTGAGCGTATCTGGCTGGATTGAATTGCTCTGAATCCCTGTTTTGGGGTTACACACTGCCTACAAAGCTGGTTTGAGTGTATCTGGCTGCACTGAATTGCTCTGTATCCCTGTTAGGTGTTTGGGGGGACACTGCCTGCAAAGCTGGGTTGAGTGTGTCTGGCTGCACTGAATTGCTCTGTATCCCTGTTAGGTGTTTGGGGGGACACTGCCTGCAAAGCTGGGTTGAGCTTGTCTGGCTGCACTGAATTGCTCTGTATCCCTGTTTAGTGTTTGGGGGGGACACTGCCTGCAAAGCTGGTTTGAGCGTATCTGGCTGCACTGAATTGCTCTGTATCCCTGTTTTGGGGTTACACACTGCGTGCAAAGCTGGGTTGAGCGTATCTGGCTGGACTGAATTGCTCTGTATCCCTGTTAGGTGTTTGGGGGTTATACTACCTGCAAAGCTGGGTTGAGCGTATCTGGCTGGACTGAATTGCTCTGAATCCCTGTTTTCGGGTTACATACTGCTTGCAAAGCTGGGTTGAGCGTATCTGGCTGGACTGAATTTCTCTGAATCCCTGTTTTGGGGTTACACACTGCCTACAAAGCTGGGTTGAGCGTATCTGGCTGCACTGAATTGCTCTGTATCCCTGTTAGGTTTTTGGGGGTTACACTGCCTGCAAAGCTGGGTTGAGTGTGTCTGGCTGCACTGAATTGCTCTGTATCCCTGTTAGGTGTTTGGGGGGACACTGCCTGCAAAGCTGGGTTGAGCGTGTCTGGCTGCACTGAATTGCTCTGTATCCCTGTTAGGTGTTTGGAGGGACACTGCCTGCAAAGCTGGGTTGAGCGTATCTGGTTGGACTGAATTGCTCTGTATCCCTGTTTTGGGGTTACACACTGCCTGCAAAGCTGGGTTGAGCATATCTGGCTGGACTGAATTGCTCTGTATCCCTGTTAGGTGTTTGGGGGGACACCACCTGCAAAGCTGGGTTGAGCGTATCTGGCTGGACTGAATTGCTCTGTATCCCTGTTTTGGGGTTACACACTGCTTGAATAGCTGGGTTTAGCCTATCTGGCTGGACTGAATTGCTCTGTATCCCTGTTAGGTGTTTGGGGGGACACCACCTGCAAAGCTGGGTTGAGCGTATCTGGCTGGACTGAATTGCTCTGTATCCCTGTTTTGGGGTTACACACTGCTTGAATAGCTGGGTTCAGCCTATCTGGCTGGACTGAATTGCTCTGTATCCCTGTTAGGTGTTTGGGGGTTACACTGCCTGCAAAGCTGGGTTGAGTGTGTCTGGCTGCACTGAATTGCTCTGTATCCCTGTTTGGTGTTTGGGGGGACACTGCCTGCAAAGCTGGTTGAGCATATCTGGCTCGACTGAATTGCTCTGTATCCCTGTTTTGGGGTTACACACTGCTTGAATAGCTGGGTTGAGCATATCTGGCTGGACTGAATTGCCCTGTATCCCTGTTAGGTGTTTGGGGGGACACTGCCTGCAAAACTGGGTTGAGTGTATCTGGCTGAACTGAATTGCTCTGTATCCCTGTTTTGTGGTTACACACTGCTTGAATAGCTGGGTTCAGCCTATCTGGCTGGATTGAATTGTTCTGTATCCCTATTAGGTGTTTGTGGGGACACTGCTTGCAAAGCTGGGTTGAGCGTATCTGGCTGCACTGCATTGCTCTGTATCCCTGTTAGGTGTTTGGGGGTTACACTGCCTGCAAAGCTGGGTTGAGTGTGTCTGGCTGCACTGTATTGCTCTGTATCCCTGTTAGGTGTTTGGGGGGACACTGCCTGCAAAGCTGGGTTGAGTGTATCTGGCTGGACTGAATTGCTCTGTATCCCTGTTTTGGGGTTACACACTGCCTACAAAGCTGGGTTGAGCATATCTGGCTGGACTGAATTGCTCTGTATCCCTGTTAGGTGTTTGGGGGGACACTACCTGCAAAGCTGGGTTGAGCGTATCTGGCTGGACTGAATTGCTCTGTATCCCTGTTTTGGGGTTACACACTGCTTGAATAGCTGGGTTCAGCCTATCTGGCTGGATTGAATTATTCTGTATCCCTATTAGGTGTTTGTGGGGACACTGCTTGCAAAGCTGGGTTGAGCGTATATGGCTGCACTGAATTGCTCTGTTTCCCTGTTAGGTGTTTAGGGGGACACTGCCTGCAAAGCTGGGTTGAGCATATCTGGCTGGACTGAATTGCTCTGTATCCCTGTTAGGTGTTTGGGGGGACACTGCCTGCAAAGCTGGGTTGAGCGTATCTGGCTGGACTGAATTGCTCTGTATCCCTGTTTTGTGGTTACACACTGCTTGAATAGCTGGGTTCAGCCTATCTAGCTGGATTGAATTGTTCTGTATCCCTATTAGGTGTTTGTGGGGACACTGCTTGCAAAGCTGGGTTGAGAATATCTGGCTGCACTGAATTGCTCTGTATCCCTGTTAGGTGTTTGGGGGTTACACTGCCTGCAAAGCTGGGTTGAGTGTGGCTGGCTGCACTGAATTGCTCTGTATCCCTGTTAGGTGTTTGGGGACACACTACCTGCAAAGCTGGGTTGAGCGTATCTGGCTGGACTGAATTGATCTGTATCCCTATTAGGTGTTTGTGGGGACACTGCTTGCAAAGCTGGGTTGAGCGTATATGGCTGCACTGAATTGCTCTGTTTCCCTTTTAGGTGTTTAGGGGGACACTGCCTGCAAAGCTGGGTTGAGCATATCTGGCTGCACTGAAAAAATCTTTCTCTTTATTTAATCCATTAAAAATTGAACACTAATGACAAAAAACTACAAAAAAAAGACACAACAGGGGTGCATTAAAAGAAACCTCTAACGCGTTTTGGGGACATTGCTGCCCCTCAGTCATAGCCATATCTGGCTGCACTGAATTGCTCTGTATTCCTTTTTTTGGGATTACACATTGCCTGAAATGCTGGGTTCAACTTATATGGCTGGACTGAATTGCTCTGTATCCCTGTTAGGTGTTTGGGGGGACACTACCTGCAAAGCTGGGTTGAGCGTATCTGGCTGGACTGAATTGCTCTGTATCCCTGTTTTGGGGTTACAAACTGCTTGATTAGCTGGGTTCAGCCTATTTGGCTGGACTGAATTGCTCTGTATCCCTGTTAGGTGTTTGGGGGGACACTGCCTGCAAAGCTGGGTTGAGCGTATCTGGCTGGACTGAATTGCTCTGTATCCCTGTTAGGTGTTTGGGGGGACACTACCTGCAAAGCTGGGTTGAGCGTATCTGGCTGGACTGAATTGCTCTGTATCCCTGTTTTGGGGTTACAAACTGCTTGATTAGCTGGGTTCAGCCTATTTGGCTGGACTGAATTGCTCTGTATCCCTGTTAGGTGTTTGGGGGGACACTGCCTGCAAAGCTGGGTTGAGCGTATCTGGCTGGACTGAATTGCTCTGTATCCCTGTTAGGTGTTTAGAGGGACACTGCCTGCAAAGCTGGGTTGAGCATATCTGGCTGCAGGGAGAAGTCGGAAATACGATTTGCAACACTCCTTCTATATAAAAATCTTTCTCTTTATTTAATCCATTAAAAATTGAACACTAATGACAAAAAAACTACAAAAAAAGACACAACAGGGGTGCATTAAAAGAAACCTCTAACGCGTTTTGGGGACATTGCTGCCCCTCAGTCATAGCCATATCTGACTGCACTGAATTGCTCTGTATTCTTTTTTTTTGGGATTACACACTGCCTGAAATGCTGGGTTCAACTTATATGGATGGACTGAATTGCTCTGTATCCCTGTTAGGTGATTTGGGGAGACACCCCGTTGAAATCTCAACCCCTCTCCCTGCAGTGTATAGCCCTGAAAAGAGCTGTTGTTTTTCCATTTTTCACTGCCTACTAGAAGCTATCTAACCCTCATCAGATCTCTCTCTCCCTATTTCTCACCGCAAATGACACGAAGATGGCGCTGGCTATTCTTATAAATGGGAGGTCACATGTTTTCAGCAGCCAATGGGTTTTTTCATTTTTTTTCAATGCCTCCATTGTCGTAGTTCCTGTCCCACCTCCCCTGCACAGTTATTGGTGCAAAAAAAGCGCCAGGGAAGGTGGGAGGGGATACAAATTTTTACTGCGTATGCCGCGTGGTATTCAATTGCAAACGAATACCTTGAACAGCCTGATTTTCAATCAAATACCTATTTGATCGAACAGTGTTCGCTCATCTCTAGTAATAAATTCTTTAAAACACATGTGGGGTCAAAACAATCAATAAATGGTAGATAATTTCCCTTGGAGAGGTGTAGTTTCCACAAAAGGGTCACCTATGGAGGTTTTGACTGTATTGGTAATTTAAAAGAATAATCTCAGCTCCAAAAGCAAACTGGCATGCATTCAATTTGCATCCCCCTTTTTTCTCCAATAGTTAACTACCACACATCAGATACTGCTGTAGGCAAAGTTACTACTTTTATTTTGCCTTGCATCAAAACCATAACAGATTATTATTTGCACAGTTTTCTGTTTGATGACAAAACAGATTCTGCAAAAGTCCATCTGGCGGCTGGCTCTGGTGAAGGCATCTGAGGATCTGTCTTGGCTCAAAGTGCTGATTTTAAATAGCTGATTCTAATGCTCGCTGGTGTCAGTCAGCTCCTGTTTTTGTTTTGCCTTGCATCTCAATCCTATCAATTTTACTGTGTGCAGGTGCCACAATGTTATATTATACTGTATGCAGGGGCTGCTATGGTAGATTATACTGTCTGGAGGCTACTTTGGGACATTATAAACAGGGTCGCATTAACCATAGGGATAACGATTCTCTTGCACCGGGCCCTATGGTAGCGGGGGCCGCCTATTGAGAGGGTCCGAGCTACCTCAGCTCATTATTGTTCTCTGGACGCCGATGAGTTGAAGCCAGTTATGAAGTAGGAAACTGTCTGATCCCTTATTCACCACCCGGCTGCTTTCTGTCAGTTTGGGGAAACATGATACTGTGGGGGCAACCTGGGGTGAGGACATGATACAGTGGACGCAACCTGAGTGGGAAATGTCAGGGTGGGGTACATGATACCGTGGGGGCAACCTGAGGGAAGCATGACATGGTGGGGGCAACCGGGTGTTGATGGGACATGAATTTGTAGGGGCAACCTGGAGAGAGATATGAATCTGTAGAGGCAACCTGGAGGGGAACATTATAAGGGGCATATTGTATGGGGCTACTATCCATTATACTGTGTGAGCAACTAAGTGGTGTTATACTCTGTCGGGGCCATTGAGGGAGCATTATAGTTTCTGCAGGTCAGGTATTTCTAGGTGGTAGTGATGGGGGGCCCACTTATGAAATCTTTGCACAGGGTCCACCAATGTGTTAAAACGGCCCCGATTATAGAGTTTGTAAATGGGGCATTATAATGTGTGGGAACCAGGAAAGGGGTCACTATGCCATTTGGGGGACCCAACTGAAAAGTGTGTTATGGGGTCCAGTCTTTGTTAGTTTCACCCCCATGGGGGTATAGCAGTGTCTTTGATGGTAGGTAACTTTTGAATTTAAAAAAAAATTGTGGGTAAATAACGGTTTCAAGCATATGATGATCGTTAAAACTCACCTGTGGTAAGTAACAGGTGTGGGCAAGAAGGAAGAAAAATGGGAAGCACCTAAAAATATCAGGATGGATGACCAAAAAATTACATAACCTGCTAAAAAGGAAAAAGGAAACATACAAAAAGTGGAAGATGGGAACTATACCTAAGGAAGAGTACACAGCAGTCTGCAGACTCTGCAAGACAAGCATCAAAGGAGCTAAGGCTGAACACGAATTGAAGCTTGCAAAAGAGGCAAAGAGTAAGGTAAAAGGATTTTGGGGATATGTTAAAAGCAAAAGAAAATTGAAGGAGACCATTGGAGTCCTGAAGAATGACAAAGGAGAAACAGTTAACATGGTTGAACAGCAGGTGGAGCTACTAAATTCATATTTTGTATCCGTCTTCTCCCAAGAAACTAATGGAAATATCGACATTAATGGTGATGGAGATGAGGGGAAGGAGGACTCCAAGCTGACTATAAGCGAAGGTCTGGTAAGAGAGCACTTAGCCAAGTTACAGGAAACCAAGTCCCCAGGACCAGATGATTTACACCCTAGAGTCCTGAAAGAGATAGCAGAGGAAATAACAGAACCCCTTGCTATAATCTTCGGTAAGTCATGGGAAACAGGAGTGGTCCCTTTAGATTGGAAAAGGGCAAATGTTGTCCCCATCTACAAAAAGGGGAAAAGGGACGATCCAGGAAATTACAGGCCGGTAAGTCTGACCTCGATAGCAGGAAAACTCTTTGAGCAAATTGTCAAGGAACATTTACTTCGGTATCTGGAAGGGAAGGCATTAATTAACCAGAGCCAGCACGGCTTTATGACCAATAAATCTTGTCAGACTAACCTGATTTCCTTCTACAACAAAATCACTGAATGGTTGGACCAAGGGAATGCCGTGGACATAGTATATCTTGACTTCAGTAAGGCATTTGATAAATTATCACATAACCTTCTTATTGAAAAAATGATTAAGTATGGCTTTGACAAAAAATCAGTTAGGTGGATTCACAACTGGCTTAATGATCGGGCACAACGAGTAATACTAAATGGCTACACATCGAACTGGAAGAAAGTCAAAAGCAAGGTGCCGCAGGGCTCTGTTCTGGGCCCAGTACTTTTTAATATCTTTATAAATGATCTGGACGATGGAATTATTGGGGAACTCATAAAATTTGCAGATGATACGAAGATAGGAGGAATAGCCAACACTAGAGAGGAGAGAGAGTGTATTCAAGGACTTAGACACACTGGAACAATGGGCTGAGGCGAACAAAATGGGACAGGGACAAATGCAAAGTTCTACATCTGGGTAACAGAAATGTAAAAAACATATATAGTATGGGAGAAATAGAACTAAGTGATAGCATAGGGGAAAAGGACTTGGGCATAATAGTAGATCACAAATTCAACATGAGCCAACAGTGCGGTGCTGCTGCAAAAAAGGCTAATAAAATTCTGGGATGTATTAAGACAAGCATTGAATCTAGATCAAGAGAGGTCATTATTCCGCTGTACTCTTCCCTGGTCAGACCACACCTGGAATACTGTGTACAGTTCTGGGCGCCTCAATTCAAGAAAGACATCGATATATTGGAGCAAGTCCAGAGAAGAGCAACCAAAATGGTGGAAGGTCTGCAAACCATGTCCTATGAGGAGCGGCTAAAAGAACTGGGATTGTTTAGTTTGCAGAAGAGAAGGCTGAGGGGAGATTTAATAGCAGTCTACAAATATCTGAAAGGTAGTCACAGTGCAGAGGGATCTACCCTATTCTCATTAGTACAAGGAAGTACAAGAAGCAATGGGATGAAACTAAAGGGAAAGAGATACAGATTAGACATTAGGAAAAACTTTCTGACAGTGAGGGTAGTGAGAGAGTGGAATAGGCTGCCACGGAAGGTGGTGGGCGCTCCATCAATGGAAATCTTCAAGCAGAATCTGGATAAACATATGCTGGGATGATTCAGGAGAACCTGCACTCGCAGGGGGTTGGACACGATGGCCCTTGAGGTCCCTTCCAACTCTACCAAAAAAAAAAAAAAAAAGATGGTGGACAAACAAATCAGTTTTGCTGAAGCAATGTATTTAGGAAAAGTCTTACATTCACATTAACAAGCAGTATAGATAGGATCCTTGTGACCCCTTTAAGTCGAGGATGCCAGTAATTTTATCGGACCATTTCCCGGAGTTTTGTATGAAATTATATCATTTTGGTATTTTTTTCTTTTTGTTTTGTTCCAATACACACAAAGGAAATAGACATGTGTATAACAAAACAATTTTAATTGCAATCATTTTCTGGAAGAAATATACTGCTAAAAAAAAAATAAAGGGAACACTCAAATAACACATCCTAGATCTGAATGAATTAAATATTCTCATTGAATACCTTGTTCTTTAGAAAGTTCAATGTGATTACAACAAAATCACACAAAAATCATCAATGGAAATCAAATTTATTAACCAATGGAGGCCTGGATTTGGAGTCACCCCCAAAATTAAAGTGGAAAAACACAATACAGGCCTATCCAACTTTGATGAAAGATCCTTAAAACATGTCAAAATGAGGCTCAGTACAATGCCTGGGCATGCTCCCGATGAGATTGTGGATGGTCTCCTGAGGGATCTCCTCCCAGACCTGGACTAAAGCATCTGCCAACTCCTGGACAGTCTGTAGTGCAATGTGACATGCTGGAGGTGCTACCAGGAGACAGGCCAGTACACCAGGAGATGTGGATGGGGCCGTAGGAGGGCAACAACCCAGAAGCTGGGCCACTACTTCCACCTTTGTGCAAGAAGGAACAGGAGAGCACTGCCAGAGCCTTACATTATATAGCAGGATTCTAGCAATCTGCCTGTCACCTACTCACATACTCCACACCTTTGTTCTGACCTGTAGGGGCGGACCCTCTTACCCAACATAAAGTGGGTCCTGGATAGGGCATCGGCATTCCCCTGCAATTTGCCTGCCCTGTGTTGCACAGTGAATTTGAAATTTTGTAGAGTCAGAAACCATGTGGTGACTCTGTTGTTTCTCTCCTTGGTTTGGCACATCCATGTCAGAGGGGAGTGATCAGTGATCAGCTTAAAGTGTCGGCCCAGCAAATGGTACCTTGGGGACTCCCTATCCAAGGTATAAGGCCTCTTCTAGACTCAAAGCACACTTTTTTGGGTTAGCTGTTAAACCAGCTGCCCGGTGGGAATTTAGTACAGCTTGAACTTCTGGTAAGTGACTATCCCAGCCCGTACTAAAGATGACCATACCTTCAATGGGGCTTAAGGACTCTGTCCACCAACCTCTGGAAGGTTGCTGGAGCCCCGTGTAAACCAAACGGCATCGTCATATATTGAAATAGGCCCATCTGGGGTGACAAAAGCAGTTTTTTTCTCTGGCCATTTTAGTGAGCGGCACTTGCCAGTACCCTTTGGAAAAGTTGAGGGTGGAGAATTACCTAGCATATCCCAAGCTCTTAACTCGTCGACTCTGGGCATCGGATATACATCAAAGTTTGAAATTTCATTCAGCTTTCGGAAATCATTGCAGAACCTTATAGTACCATCTGGCTTAGGAATCAAAATAATGGGGTTGGACCAGCTACTTTTAGATTCCTCAATTACCCCAAGTGTCCTCCTAACACATGCTTACGTGCCAAATCTTATTTTGTTCACCCTATATAGTAGGTCCTGGTTCATGAATATATAGGAGAACTCCTTATCAGCCCCTGAATACTGGGGTTCACTGTTTAGCACCTTTACATTTCCGCTGGCATGAGCCAGATTAAGATCTTTCATTTGAGCAGTCCCAAAATTGTCATGGAACACCTTGAGCTCCGGCATCTCGGGAAATCCCACCTGAACTTCAGCATCACCAGCTAGCACAGACAGGGGAAAATTATTATCATCTTGGTTGACCCCTACAGCTGGTGTTTCCCTATCAGGATCAAAGGGTTCAGGGTAAACCTTATCATGAACATTAACATTTTTAGGACATGGTAACGTCTGCTTTCTCCACATATCCCAAAACAGAGGAAAATCCCTCACTATTATCACACTATGGAACAGAGACGTAACCATGCCCAATTTGTGACAGTCTGTGCCAGAAGGTAGTTTTTATGGTGACCTCTACAATGGGATACTCTCTGGTTTCACCATGTATGCCCAAGACCCCAATAGTTAGTCAACTATACAGTGCAGGGTCAACTAGATCATGGTGCACCAGAGTTACTAGACTCCCAGAGTCCAGGAGAGCCTGTACAGCACACTTTGCTATAGTCACAGTGCACATCTGTGGATCGGTCACAGTATTCTGCCGAACAAGCAGGTTGAGCAAATAGGGATACCTATGCAAAATGTCTCAAAATAAAAGAGGCCTCATCCTCCGAGAGATCCCAAACTACCACTCTCATGAAAACTGAAAGGTTGGTTTATTTGATTTGATTGGACTGATGAAAAGGGATAGCAGTCTGAAAATGGATCTGGAGACTTTGCATTTTGCTGTACAGACTCTTTTGAATGGGGTAAAGGGTCTGCAACAAATGTGTTATTATTATTATTATTATTATTATTATTATTATTATTATTACTATTATTATGCTATTATATAGCACCATTAATTCCATGGTGCTTTACATTTGGGGGATACATACAGTACACAAAATATACAGGTAGATATAATACTGACAGTGATCGGCTGGCACAGTGGGGTAGAGGGCAGCTGCCCGTGAGGGCTTACAATCTATGAGGGAAGGGGGGTAGAGACAGGGGGGAGACTGTACAGATGGCAGTGCGGTGATAGTGTTATTGGGGGGTGTAGGCCTTCCTGAATAGGTGAGTCTTAAGGGCCTTTTTGAAGCCTGTGATTGTGGGGGTCAGTCTTATGTGTCGTGGTAAGGAGTTCCAGAGTATGGGGGATGCACTGGAGAAATCTTGGAGACGGTTGTGTGAGGAGCGGATGTGGGCAGAGCGGAGTAGGAGGTCATTGGAGGATCTGAGGTTACGTGTGGGCAGGTAGCGGGAGATTAGGTCAGAGATATATGGAGGGGACAGGTTGTGGATGGCTTTGTATGTTAGCGTTAGTTGCTTGAACTCGATTTGCTGGGCTATGGGTAACCAGTGGAGGGACTGGCAGAGGGGAGCAGCCGATGAGGATCGGGGAGTGAGGTGGATTAAGCGAGCAGCGCAGGTTAAGGTGGACTGGAGGGGGGCGAGGGTGTTAGCTGAGAGTCCATGTAGAAGGGTGTTGTAGTAGTCTAAGCGGGAGATTATGAGGGCCTGGACGAGCATCTTGGTAGTTTCCGGGGTGAGGAAGGAGCGGATTCGGTGGATGTTCTTGAGCTGGAGGCGATAGGAGGTGTTGAGGATTTGAATATGTGGCTTGAAGGATAAGTCAGAGTCCAGGGCTACCCCAAAGCATCGGGCCTGTGGGACAGGGGTAAGTGGGGTTCCATTAACTGTGATAGATGGGTCGGGTGGAGGGGCCATACAGGATGGGCTGAAGATGATAAACTCTGTTTTTTCAATGTTGAGTTTGAGAAAGCGGGAGGAGAGGAAGGAGGCTACGGCCGCTAAGCAATCTGGAACTCTGGCCAGCAGGGAGGTAATATCAGGTCCAGAGATGTATATTTGGGTGTCGTCGGCGTAGCAATGGTACTGGAAACCACGAGATTCTATGAGTTGGCCCAGGCCAAGGGTGTATATGGAGAACAGGAGGGGTCCTAGGACGGAGCCTTGGAGGACACCAACAGAGAGTGGGCATGGTGAGGAGGTGGTGTGCGAGTGGGAGATGCTGAATGTGCGGTCGGTGAGGTATGAGGAGATCCAAGAAAGGGCCAAGTCTGAGATGAGAGAATTTCTAACAGGAGGGAGTGGTCAACTGTGTCAAAGGCAGAGGAGAGGTCAAGAAGGAGGAGGACAGAGTAATGGCACTTGGCTTTGGCGATTAGCAGGTCATTGGTGACTTTTGTTAGGGCAGTTTCAGTGGAGTGCCGGGGTCTGAAGCCTGACTGTAGTCTGTCAAAGAGCAGGTTGGACGAGAGATAGGAGGAGAGTTCTGAGTGGAGGTGTTGCTCAAGAAGTTTTGAGGCGTACGGGAGAAGTGAGATGGGACAATAGTTGACTGGAGAGGACAGGTCGAGGGATGGTTTCTTAAGTATAGGAGTGATAGTGGCGTGTTTGAAGGCAGAGGGGAAGGATCCACTGGTTAGGGATAGATTGAAGAGATGGATTAGGGCTGGAGTAATAACTTCAGTGAGCTTGGGGATGAGATGTGACTGAATCGGGTCAAGCACGCAGGAGGTGAGGTGGGATTTGGAGATTAGGGAGGAGAGTTTTTCATCAATGATAGTGGGGAAACAGGTCAGGGATGAGGAGCAGCGAGTAGTTGGGTAGAGGGGTTGTCGGGGGAGTAGGGTGAGGCTTTCTCTGATGGTGTCAATTTTAGTTTTAAAGTAAGAGGCAAAGTCGTCAGCTGAGATAAGTGATGTCGGAGGGGGGGGCGGGAGGACGGAGGAGGGAGTTGAAGGTGGAGAATAGTTGTTTGGGGTTGCGAGAGAGTGTGGATATGAGTGTGGTGAAGTAGACCTGCTTGGCGGTGGTGAGTGCATTCTTAAATGCGAGAACTGCCTCTTTGTACCTGAGGAAATCCTCCTGGGAGTGGCTTTTCTTCCAGAAGCGCTCTGCAACCCACGAGGCATGTCTCAGTTTTTTAGTCAAGTCAGTGTGCCAGGGTTGTCTATTGGTTGGTTGGGCTCTGGAGTTTGTGTAGGGGGCCACAGAGTCAAGGGCTTAGGTAATGGTGGTATTATAGAAGGCAGCAGCGGCATCTGTGTCCTGGATTGAGGATATGTCAGCGAGTGGTAGGAGAGAGTCTGAGAGGGTGCAGGTGTCAAGGCGGTTGAGGTTCCTGTGGGGCCGAAGTGGTTTAGAGAGTGGGGGGTCTGTTGGAGAAGAGAGGGCAGAGAATGTCAGCAGGTTGTGGTCAGAGAGTGTGGACGAGGAGTTAGAGAGACTGCATATGGAGCATAGGTGGGTGAATATGAGGTCTAATGTGCCTCCCTTTGTGTGGGTGGCAGAAGAGGACCAAAGGGAGAGACCAAAGGAGGTGGGGGAGGGACAGGAGACTGGAGGCTGGAGGGTGGTCTGTGTTAATGGGGATGTTGAAATCCCCCATGATGATGGTGGGGGTGTCTGTGGATAGGAAGTGTGTAAGCCAGGTGGTGAAGTGGTCGATGAAGGCAGCGGTAGGCCAGTCGGAGGTTGGCGGGTGAGTAGATACGAACAGAATGCACTTCAAAGGAGGGGGGGTGAGGGCAGGTAGCGCTTGGATAGGGGCGAATGAGCACTTGTCTGACAGGAGGATGCCTACACCTCCACCAGGTTTGTTGATGGGGCGGGGAGTATGTGAGAATTGCAGACCTCCATAGGTGAGTGCAACGGGGCAGGAAGTGTCTGAGAGTGTCAGCCATGTTTCAGTGAGACCAAGAAATGTAAATTCATTGAGAATGAAAAGGTCGTGGATGTAGGCAAGTTTATTACATACGGAGCAGGCATTCCATAGTGCACCGGGGAGGGCAGGGGGAGGAGTAGGAGTGAGTGAGATTGGTTTGAGATTTCGGGGTTCCGTGCACTAGCGCCAGGTGTGTCCACTGGACACTTTCCAAACTCAATAGAACCTCTATGAAAGTCTAAATACTTTGAAACCTTGTTTCCTTAACATTAGTATGGACAGAAACAAAAATTTTAAGCAAAAGAAACATTATCATGAATCCCTTTAAATCACGTTGCCCATGACAACCACAGATGGCATAGGCAATAAGAAATCCAACAGCCCCCACCCTTAACTGTCATTGTGTGTGTGTGTGTGTGTGTGTGTGTGTGAGATGTGGTAAGACCTTACAAAATTCACTTTTGTGGCCTTTAATGTGAGACCTTCAAAATTAAGTTAGAGTCCCTTAAGCTGCTATGCGCTCAATATATATAGCCTCAATATATCTAGAATTTGTGATGTATACAAATGTTTTTTGTTTTTTTTGTATACACAGAGGCTAGCCTCTGTGTATACAAAAAAAACAAAAAACATTTGTATACATCACAAATTGCGTAAGGCTAGCACTAAGGGACGTGGACGAGGTCGGACGGGGGCTCTGAGAAAAGCAATCTGAGCACCTCAGCCATGTGCCATCATTTGTAAGGCAAGCACTGGGCTCAGTGGGAGAGTGCAAATGCAGGACAATCGCCGACACTGCCTCTTCCACTGTTTCCAGTGCTGGTGCTGCAGTCCAGACCACCATCCTGGACACCTCCACATCTGCCTCTGACACTTTGGGGAGTTCACCCTCATCTGCCCCTTTCCCTGCCTCTGCTCCTTTTGCATGCACCATCATGCGACTCTTCCCAGCAACTCCCCATCTCCCAGGCGTTTCATTGCAGGCAGAAGTACAGCGCAACCATCCCACATGCTCAAGCCTTCAACGGCCTCATCTCAAAACTGCTGGCCCTGGAGATGTTGACGTTTATGCTAGTTGAGACTCAGGCCTTCTGTGACCTGATGGCAGCTGCGGCACCTCGATATGCTGTCCCTAGCAGTCACTACTTCTCTTGGTGTGCCATCCCTGACTTGCGCCAGCACATGTCCCATAACATCAGTCGGGCCCTGAGTTCTGCGCTTTGCTCTAAGGTCCACTTCACCACTGACGCATGGACAAGCGCATGCGGACAGGGATGCTACATCTCACTCACGGCACGCTGGGTGAATGTAGTCAAGGCTGGGATCCTCTGCTCCTCCGCCGTAACATCAACCCCAGCTGCAAGCTGGAAATGCTGAAGCACTGGCGTGGGCAGAAGTCAGCATGCCGTGCTGAAGCTCATAAAAACAGAAAACACACTGCCCCCAAGGTAAGCGATGTCATCCTAGAGGAGATGACAATGTGGATTTTGCCACTGCACCTGGTATCGGCTCTGGAGCTTGCCAGACTCAAATACGGTCCACACATTGCCCATGTTTTCAACATGTTGGTGCAAAGGTTTTTAAAAACCTACCCCATTGTGCCTTATATACTGGTGAAAATGCAGCCATTTTCGTAAGTCTAAAGTCGCCGCTGCTAGCCAGAAAACATTCAGAGCACACTCCTGTCATCTTCTCACTGTTGAATGACAGAGGAAGAGGAGGATGAAGTGGCATTTGATATCACTGTCCTACACGAGGCTAGCGGGGAAGTTCAGTGCAAGTGCATCCCATTGATTCAGCGCGGATGGTGTGAAGGGGAGTTGAAAGTGGAGGAAATGGAGAATGACCCTTCCGGTGGGGGCAGCAAATTCATGCCAAGTAACACTCTGGCACACATGGCTGACTTCATGTTGGGCTGCTTTTCCACAGACAAAGGCATTGCTCACATCATGGAGAGCAACCAATACTGGATTTTTGTAATCCTTGACCCCCAGTACAAAAATAACATCTCGTCTTTCGTTCTGGTAGGGGAGAGGAACAATCGCATAAATGATTGCCACGAGCACCTGGTGCAGAATATGATGGACATGTCTCTGTCAACCCTGGCTGGCGGCAGAGAGGAGATTTCCTCAAAGAGGCTAACAACTGCTAAAAGGGAAAAGTATAGGCGCATGTTGCGTGAGTACCTGGCCAACCACAGCCCTGTCCTCTCTGATTCCTATGTGCCTTACACGTATTGGGTGTATAAATTGGACTTGTGGCCCTTGGGGTGAGTGTAGGCTTCCGCCAGCTAAGGTTTGGGTGAGTTTGGCGAGGGGGTGCAAGTAGGCCCCCCAGTTAGACTTTTTGGTGGCATAGAGTGTACACAATGAACCCCAACTGTCGCTTGCTGAGCCACTCTTCTACTTGTAACTTCATGATAGACCCTGCGTGTCTATGCTTTCTTTTCAATTCTACTTAGATTTGTGCACCTGCATTTTAAGTTTATGCCCCATTCTGTGACTGGAGCCTAACACCAGCATAGTGTCAGGCCCTTGGGGTCATTTCTTTGCCTTGTACATGCAGGGTTTTGGGCCCTTGGGGTGAGTGGAGGCTTCCCCCATCTGAGGTTTGGGTGAGTTTGGAGAGGGATGCAAGTAGGCCCCCCAGTTAGCCTTTTTGGCGGCATAGAGTGTACACAATGAACCCCAACTGTCACATGCTGAGCCACTTTTCTACTTGTAACTTCATGATAGAACCTGTGTGCATATGCTTTCTTTTCAGTTCTACTTAGATTTGTGCACCTGCATTTCAAGTTTATGCCCCATTCTTTTGCATTAGGCCACAAGCAGATTTTTTTTTCTTCTGTCCCTCTGTTCCAACTCAGCCCTACAACCACCAGTAGGCATTCTTTAACCCCTTTTTTCACTTGTGACTTGCCAAAGCAGCGTTTACAGTCTCAGCCCCATTCTGTTGGTTCAGGCCACAAAAAAAGATTCGTTTTCTTCTGCCCCTCTGTGCCAATTCAGCCCTGCCAGCCCCAGTAGTCATTCTTTCACCCCTCTTTTCACTTGTGACTTGCCACAGCAGCGTTTACAGTCTCAGCCCCATTCTGTTGCTTCAGCCCAGGTATATACTGTATACTAACGCTATGGAATTTCAGCCCTAAAAAGTGGTTTTGAGAACTTTCTGCAGGATAAGCCTTTAACCCCTTCCCGCCGATGGCATTTTTTGATTTTCGTTTTTCGTTTTTGACTCCCCTCCTTCTAAACCCCATAACTTTTTTATTTCTCCGCTCCCAGAGTCATATGAGGTCTTAATTTTTGCGGGACAATTTTTTCTTCGTGATGCCACCATTAATTATTCTGTATAATGTACTGGGAAGCAGGAAAAAAATTCAGAATGGGGTGGATTTGAAGAAAAAATGCATTTCTTACGGGCTTTGGTTTTACGGCGTTCACTGTGCAGCCAAAATGACATGTCCCCTATATTCTGTGTTTCGGTACGGTTCCAGGGATACCAAATTTATATGGTTTTATTTTCATTTTGACCCCTAAAAAAAATTCCAAAACGGTGTTAAAAATTTTTTTTTCTAAAAGTCGCCATATTCCGATGGCCGTAACTTTTTTTATACATAGGTGTACGGGGATGCATAGGGCGTCTTTTTTTGCGGGGCCGGGTGTACTTTTTAGTTCTACCATTTTTGGGAAATGGTATTGCTTTGATCACTTTTTATTCAAATTTTTATCAGAATTAAAACAGTGAAAAAACGGCAGTTTGGCACTTTTGACTATTTTTCCTGCTACGGCGTTTACCGAACAGGAAAAATATTTTTATAGATTTGTAGAGCAGGCGATTTCGGACGCGGGGATACCTAACATGTATGTGTTTCACAGTTTTTAACTACTTTTATATTTGTTCTAGGGAAAGGGGGGTGATTTGAACTTTTAATACTTTTTATATTTTTTTATATTTTTTTTTACTTTTTTTTAATTTTTTTTTTGCATTTATTAGACCCCCTAGGGGTGTTGAACCCCAGGGGGTCTGATCACTAATGCAATGCATTACAATGCTAATGCATTGCAAAAAATCATCATCTCTTTTGCAGGCTGTATACACCAGCCTGCAAAAGAGAGAATTTGCAGACCGGCTGGGAGCCTTTAACAAGGCTCCCGGCTGTCATGGCAACGTGACGTCGACCCTGGAGCATGCTCCAGGAGCCGGTGATCCCTGCCAAAATGGCGGCGCCCATGCGCCGCCGGGAAAATGGCGCCTCCGGCGCCTTTGACAGCAGCGCCGGAAGGGTTAATGCGTCCGATCGGTCCGGGGACCGATCAGAGGCATTAGAGCTGGTTGTCTACTGCTTAAAGCAGTAGACACCCGGCGGCTATGACGGCCGCCCGGCTCCCGGGCGGTCGCCATAGTTACAGACCCGACATGCGCCGTACTATTACGGCGCATGTCGGGAAGGGGTTAAGCTGATGTGTTTATAGACTCATCAAGAAGTGTTGCTCTTTTTAGACTCTTTCCTGCCTAGCAGAAGCTAAAATTTCTCTGACCCTCAGCACGATGTCTCTCCCTATTGTTTCTATTGTTAAAGCATGGACAAGACTCAAGACCTCAAATTTGCTGTGTGCACATGTGCCTGTTACCATCCCCCCCATGCTAAGGACAGCATGTTTCACCATGAGGCAGAGAAAGCTGGAGGAGAAACCTGCATGGAAGTGCGGACTTCTTCTTTCAAGGAGATGATTTTTGGAGTCTATTGCTGATGTGTGAAGATTCCTACAGCTGACTGTGGACACATGGGACTCTGTTACAGCCTGGGAACCTACCATCACCCACCTATCCCATGAGTTTAAGGAATCTTGGCAAGAGAGCAGCAATGGCTTCAGACTTCTTTGGACAGTAGAACACAGTGGTAAGAAGAAAGGAGGACGGCTTGTGCTGAAGGACATTTGGGGCATTTTTTGTGGTTATGGAGCAATACTGCTGATGCAAGATACCGAACTATCAGCTGTGAGCATGAGATCTCATTAACTATCAAAGGAACTACCACATGTTATCATGATAGCTGCATATGTCCCCCACCTCTGCAAAAAAAACGTTTCTGTCTGTTATATCTACATGCTGTGACCCCTCCTCGTGTCTTCCAACCACGGTCAGGCCGTATTATCAACATCACTTCACACAGAGTACTAAATGATCCTGCAGTGTGTCTTTGTATTTTTTTTTTTTAATTCTCAATTTTATTAGGTTTTTTTTTCTTTTTTTTTATTTTAATTGCTGTGATTCCTAGTATTTCTCTATCTGCCATGAGCTTGTATGTGTTTTCTCTCCTGTTATATACTACTGTACCATCTATGAAACTGTATCACAGCAATTTCCCCATTGTGGGAATATTAAAGGATTATCTTATCTTATCTTTTGCCAGCCAATGACGTTTTCCTAATTTTTTTCGATGCCTACATTTTCCTCTTTCCTGTCCCACCTCCCCTGCACAGTTATTGGTTTAAAAAAAGCATCAGGGAAGGTGGGAGGGGATATGAATTTTTACTGCGTTTACCGCGTGGTATTCGATTGGAATCGAATATGTCGAATACCTTAAGATTCGAACGAATATCTACTCAATCAAACGGTATTCGCTCATCTCTAGTAAGTAACACTGTTTTTTATGTTCCTTACCTTTCCTGGGCCTCCGATCATTATACTCGTTGGGTCTGAAAAGACAATTGAGTATAATAGTGCTTTTCGGGCCCATGGGGTCACTCACAGATCCCAACCCCATCATGTGATGCTTCTCTAATTTGTGTAATTAACAGCACCTGTTACTTACCTGAGGCACCTAACAGGTCATGGCAATAACTACATCACACTTGCAGCCAGTTGAAATGGATTAAAGTTGACTCAACCTCTGTCCTGTGTACTTGTGTGTACCACATTTAGCATGGAGAAAAGAAAGAAGACCAAAGAACTGTCTGAGGACTTGAGAAGCAAAATTGTGAGGAAGCATGAGCAATCTCAAGGCTACAAGTCCATCTCCAAAGACCTGAATGTTCCTGTGTCTACCGTGCGCAGTGTCATCAAGAAGTTTAAAGCCCATGACACTGTGGCTAACCTACCTAGATGTGGACGGAAAAGAAAAATTGACGAGAGATTTCAACGCAAGATTGTGCGGATGGTGGATAAAGAACCTCGACTAACATCCAAACACGTTCAAGCTGCCCTGCAGTCCGAGGGTACAACAGTGTCAACCCCTACTATCCGTCGGCGTCTGAATGAAAAAGGACTGTATGGTAGGATAACCAGGAAGACCCCACTTCTTACCCAGAGACATAAAAAAGCCAGGCTGGAGTTTGCCAAAACTGAAAGCCAAAACCGTTTTGGAAGAATGTTCTCTGGTCAGATGAGACAAAAGTAGAGCTTTTTGGGAAAAGGCATCAACATAGAGTTTACAGGAAAAAAAAAAGAGGCCTTCAAAGAAAAGAACACGGTCCCTACAGTCAAACATGGCGGAGGTTCCCTGATGCTTTGGGGTTGCTTTGCTGCCTCTGGCACTGGACTGCTTGACCATGTGCATGGCATTATGAAGTCTGAAGAATACCAACAAATTTTGCAGCATAATGTAGGGCCCAGTGTGAGAAAGCTGGGTCTCCCTCAGAGGTCATGGGTCTTCCAGCAGGACAATGACCCAAAACACACTTCAAAAAGCACTAGAAAATGGTTTGAGAGAAAGCACTGGAGATTTCTAAAGTGGCCAGCAATGAGTCCAATGAATCCCATAGAACACTTGTAGAGAGATTTCAAAATGGCAGTTTGGAGAAGGCACCCTTCAAATCTCAGGGACCTGGGGCAGTTTGCCAAACAAGAATGGTCTAAAATTCCAGCAGAGCATTGTAAGAAACTCAATGATGGTTATCGGAAGTGGTTGTTCGCAGTTATTTTGTCTAAAGGTTGTGCTACTAAGTTTTAGGCTAATATTTTCACTGCTCTCCCCCGTAGTAATGGGGCAAAATGCATGAGCACTAGATATACAGCTAGTGCTCTTCATGCCAATTGGACGACCTGGTTTTCTCTAGCCAGTTCCAAGTTCCACAGGAATTTCCTCCAGATGTGCTCCCCAACCAATAAGGGATGCATCTGTAGTCAATAGGGCCCAGACCGGTTGGACCGTGGACCTTCCGTCTTTGGGATGGAAACTCCACCTGAGTGGTAGATGGATACTGAGGGAATTGGCATTTCCAGACCCAGAGGGCTGCGGTTCCAAGTCTTCAGGACCTTGCTCTGGAGAGGGCGCATACGCCAAAGGGTCCAAGGGACTGCACCCACTGACATGAGTTGAGTACAGATGTCGAGTTGCAAGTCCGATCTTCTCCTTCCTTAGAGGGGTAAGGGGGATCTCCATCCGACTGGTGTCCAGGATGAACCCCAGGAATATTTTCCTTGAGGATGGAACAATATCTAACTTGTCCCAGTTGATTATCCACCTGAGATTTTCAAGAAAAGAGATGGTAAATTGAAGATGGAGTCGAAGGATTTCTTCTGATTGAGCCTTCAGTAGCCAATCATCCAGGTAAGGTACAATGAAGAGGCCTTGAAGCCTGAGAGCTGCAGCTACGGGCACTACCACCTTGATGAAGGTATGTGGAGCTGAAAAAATGCCGAACAGCAATTCTGTAAACTGAAGATGCTGCAGCCGACTGTCCAACATTACCGCAATCCTGAGGTATTTTCTGTATGGAGGGGAGATAGGTGTCTTTCAAATCCAAGGTGGCAAGAATGTCGCCGGGATGAAGGAAGGCAACCACTAATTTTATGGTCTCCATACGGAACTGAACCGTGAGGATAAAGCGGTTCAGGAATCTGAATCTATTATGATTCTCCAGCCTCCTGATCGCTTTGGCACCAGGAAAACTGGAGAATAAACCCCCAAGCCCCGCTCTGCCATGGGAACCGGTTCCATAGCCACCTTGCCTAGATATTCCCAGATTGACTTCTTTAAAGAGGCCTGTTTTGGAGCAGAAAAGGATGGGTTGCGATAAATCTGTTGTGGGGGAGAGAAGCAAAGTCGATTTTGTAACCGTGTTGAATTAATTGAAGGACCCAAGGGTCCTGAATGGATTGTAGCCATGCAGGGAGAAATAGAGTAAGACGACCTCCAATGGCTGGAGAGCATTCCAGGGGATGGGTACACACACCGTCAAAATGAAGACTTTTTGGGGTCGTTCCTTTATAGGATTGGGGGAGGCACTTACCCTTCTTGTCAGCCAAGCCCTCCATGATGTCATCTAACTCTTTACCAAAGAGTTTCCCAGGCTCATAGAGTAGCGCACAAATATTATATTTGGAGACATTGCCAACCCTCCAGGGTTTGATCCACAAAGGTCTTCTAGTGGCTGTAGATAAAACCATGCCCTTGGCTGCAACCTTGACCTAATATGTGGAGGCCTCAGTTGAAATATCAGCTGCAAGAAAGACAGATGACATAAATGAATATCGTCACGGGGAATACCCGAATCAATAGCTCTCTCTCAACTCAGCCAAGTCTAAACACAATTTATTAGCCACCTCATTGGAGACAATACCAATAGTGGCCTGGGTGGAAGCAGCTGAATAGATTCGCCTAGAGGTGCACTCTGTACGCCTGTCCATAGGATCATGCAAATTGGATCCATCATCAGTGGGGACAACAGTATGCCGGGATAGTTTTGCCATGGCCATATCCACTTTTGGAGGCGTTAACACTTTTGGAGGCGGGAACATGGTCTTAAACATTCTAGATAGAAAGAAGGGTTTCTCAGGCCATTTCGATTCGGCCGCCATGGCTTTCACCAGGGCTGGGTCCACTTGGAAGGCTTTGAACCCCCTATAGGTGGAACCTAAGGCTTCCCCAATGTCAACATCGCGGTCACCTGACCGGATAAACTTTAACAATTTGGGCACCTTCTCCAGTGGAAAGAGAGGCCTAGACATCACAAATTCAGAAATTTCAATTTCAAAAACAATTTCATCAGAAAAGAGTATATCCTCAGTGACGTGAAACTCTTCCTCAGAAGGAATAGGCTGAGGCTGAAATTCCAACTGGCTTCTTAGCCAGTTGGGAGATAGAATCCTTTATCTCACACATAGAATTCTCCACATATTCCTTAATCCAGGACACGACATCGCAGATGGAGGACTCTTCTGGTGGCAGTCCATGGCACTGATGTCACTGTTGGTAATAGTAGCCGTCAGGGAGAGGAGTGTCGCAATCCCTACAGGCAAGATGCCTGCACTTAGAAGAGCTCTTTCTTCTCTATGTGACAATGTCAGAAGACCGCATGTGCAGAGAAAAGTTCAGATGCTGCAAAGAACAGGGACGCCGGACACCGCCGCAGACTTCCAGGTAGGGAGTCAACAAAGGAAAATAATTCCACCCCTTCACTCCCGAGAGGAGGGGGGGTGGGGTGGAGAGCAAAGAGAATAAGCGGGGAGGTAAGAGAAACCCCACATCAATAGCAAGAAAATTCTTCTGCACACACTTGCATGAAAACGGTGCAATGATTTATTACAGAACCAAGAAGCATTGCAGTTGTTACTCCATGAACATATGGCAAAATTGGCATGTGAAAAAAACTTATGTTCATGGTGTAACAACTGTAATGCTTCTTGCTTCCGTAATAAATCATTACACCTTTTTCATGCAAGTGTGTGCAGCAGAATTTTCTAGCAAATACCTATTGGTAGACAGTGTATTACAATCACCACTCTGCAGCCATTGCAAATACACAAGAGGTATAACATAAAATACAAAAGGACACAGTAGAGAAATTACAACTGAAGCTATGAGTATGAGAAACTATGTATATATCATACTGTGGAAAGAGCTTTCATTCATAGGTGTCTTAATTTATGTTTTATAATCTTCAATGGACCAAAATATGGACAAGAAATCATAGCAAGTTATGTCAAAAGTGAAGTAAAAAGTCTGGACCTTCAGCATGAATAGGTATCTCAAATTAGGTAGCCGTGGAATGTAGAATGATTTAGCCTGCATGTTTGGTATACCTGGACTTGGAAAAGCATATCATACCTATATGTGGTTTCCCTCCAGAGTTATCTAATACTACCAGAATATGTCATAGCTTCCTGGTTTTGGTGTATATAATTAGCCAGATCCAGTAAAAAGTATGAGGTTTCAAAACGAAGGGCTGAGTTAAGGGTCCTTAAAAAAGGGATAATGGACAGAGAACCCTGATGCTCAGTGGCGTAACTAACACCATAGCAGCAGAGGCAGCTGCCACAGTACATTAGGGGCCCGGTGACAGCTACCCCTGGCTGCCACCCCTGATCTTATCACAGACAAACTGTTGTAACTGCGATAAGATGGGGGGAAAGCTTGCAGGACCTGTGGATGAAGGATCTTGTGTGACGTCAGCCGTCACATGACTAGGTGGGCGTGTCTTTTTAGCCCGTACAGTCCTGCAAGCGAAGAAGAGAAGGAGAGATGTGCTAGGTACTGAGGGGAAGGGAGATGGAGAATGGAGAGTGTGTGTGTGTGTCTGTGTGTTGTGGAGGAGGGGGAGGTCAGTGTCCTGATATCTGTGTATTAGGAGGAGAGGACAGTGTCCTGATATCTGTGTATTAGGAGGAGGGGAGAGGACAGTGTCCTGATATCTGTGTAGTAGGAGGAGGGGGAGGTCAATGTCCTGATATCTGTGTATTAGGAGGAGGGGGAGGTCAGTGTCAGTAGATGGATCAGTAGTCTACACATTGTTTGTATTCAGACTTGCCTGCAATTGCAGTTACTAACGACTGTCTAATAGTAGTCAGGGGGCGCTCTGTGTATTGTATTGTATTGTACTGAAGGGGAGGGGGATGTGAGATGCAGGATGGAGAGTGTGTGTGTGTGTCTGTGTGAGTGTGTATGTATGTGTGGTGTGGAGCAATTGAGGAGCAACAGTAACCTAGGGGCAGAGATGGAGGGGAGGACATGAAAATGGGGGTAGAGTTGAGGGGTGCATGAAACTGGGTGCAGATGGAGGGTGGGCATGAAACTGGGTGCAGATGGAGGGAGGGCATGAAATGTCATGTGACATCCGTGCGTTATTAAAGATGGCCAACACTACCAAAGACTGCAGCGGAGTCGGCGACAGGTAAGTAACTTTTTTTTATGTCTGTATCTCCTCTCAGTCTCCGATTATTATACTCTGGGGTCTGAAAATACCCCAGAGTATAATAATCATTCATGGGTGTTCATTATGGGGCATAATCCCATGTGCAGGGGCCACAATGGGGTGTAATACTGTGCGCAGGGGCCACTGAGGGACATAATAGAGTGCGCAGGAATGCGGCGTGGGAGGGGGGGGGGGCGGTCAGTCAAGGTCTTCGGTGTTGGTCAGGAAGGGGGGGGGCATGTCAAAAGTTCGCCACGGGGCCCCGCCATTCCTAGTTACGCCACTGCTGATGCTATATTCACACCTGCACCTGGGTTTCCGTTCTTCGAGTCCACTTGGGAACCCAGAGAACAAAAACCTAATCTGCTTAAAAAGGGGTTACCCGAGGACCCCAGAGAATGTAATCCGATGTTTTTTTTTCTACATCTTTTCTACATTTTTCTACATTTATGTTTTTTTTCTGTTTTTTTCTGACAATCTTATTCAATTTTAAAATTCACTATACTCTAAAGTATAGCGCTTACGGAAAAGTAAGCGCTATACTTTTGAGTATATTGAATCTTAAAATTGAATAAGATTGTCATTTGCTCTAAATGTCCCCATAATTCTGAAGATTATAAATATCGCTTTACTTTGTTATTCTTTTAGATGCCAGTGTGTGCTATAGGTCCATTGGGTGTGTAATAAGGCACAGAGATAGGGTCTGTGTATATCAATGTCTCCTTTTCCATAAGCGGTGGGTAATGTCAGATATTTGTGTGGAAGTGCAAATTTTGGGGTAATTTCACTCCTTTATAACCTAGGAGTGTGTGGAATTCAGTGTGGAAGTGGTGTCAACTTTTATGGTCACCTCCAGGCAGTGGCATAACTCCCAGGGTAGCAGCAGTAGCAGCTGTCACAGAACTCGGTAGCAAATTTACATACCTTAGCTTCAGAACTGGTTTGGCCAGACAGTGTATTACTGACAATTTTTGGGAAGGTTTGTCCTCACACATAAAGGACGAATTAGCAGGAAGGGAACCATCTGCCTCTCTCACCTCCCTTAACAACATGGCAACTCGTGTTGATATACAATTATCTGATATAAGAGTGGAGCGAGAGGTTGAGTATAACCTAATGTCGCAAGGGGTGGTCTCTAAGCCATTTGTTGCCCCGCCGGTTGAGGGGTCCACGGAACCCATGGACACCTCTCAAGTATACTCTTCTGGTGGCAGCAGAAGAAGGAAAACTAAAGGGGTGGTCTGTTTCCACTGTAACCAACCAGGTCATATTGCCCCTCAATGCTCTAAACCACCAGGAAACGAGCCTGCCAGGTGCCCGTCAAGGGGGAGGGAAGGTTACTTGGCACACTAAAACCCCAAACTTGTATCCGGTTCCCAGTAGCCTTTAGGCTGGAGAATGGTTGGGTCAATACTATGGCATTTTTAGACTCCAGGGCCATGGGGAATTATATTTCAGACCAATTCGCCCAGGAGCATGCCATTCCCATGTGGGTGCTTGAGACTCCCATTGACATAATGGTGGTTGATGGGTCCCAAATCCGCTTGCGGATCCGGTTAGAGACACCACCTATATATCTGCGAAGTGGAGCACTGCACACCGAGCAGCTCTCCATTCATATCATGGAGGGCTTAGCGGATGCGGTATTGTTAGGTCTCCCCTGGCACTCTCCAGTTATTGACTGGAGGCAGGAGGAGATCGTTTGGTGGAGTCTGGAGTGCCAGGAGAGATGTATGGTACCTATACTGCCGACCAGCTCTCCAGTGTTGCCTCTGGAACTGGAGAGCTTGCCCCCACAGTATGCAGGGTTTGCTGATGTATTCTCTAAAAAAGCAGCAGAAACCCTGCCAGAGCACAGGTCTTACGACTGCGCCATAGATCTGTTGCCAGGGGCAACAACACCTTGACGCAGGGTTTACCCTCTCTCCCTTCCTAAGACTCAGGCTATGTCAGGCTATATTAAGGAGAATCTAGAAAGGGGGTTTATATGCAAATCCTTGTCTCCCGCGGGCTTCTTCTTCGTAGAGAAGAAAGATGGCTCCCTTCACCCATGCATAGATTAACAGGGTCTAAATACCATCACGGTGAAAAATGGGTACCCCTTGCCCCTCATTGCTGAACTGTTTGATCGGTTCAAGGGAGCTACCATTTTTACCAAACTTGACCTACGGGGGACATATAATCTAATATATATACGTAAGGGAGATGACTGGAAAAATACTTTCAACACCAGGAATGCTCATGAATATCTAGTCATGCCTTTTGGCCTGGCCAATACCCCAGCAGTTTTCCAGTCATTTGTAAATGACATCTTCTGTGATCTGCTGCAGACGTCAGTGGTCGTAAATTTAGATGAAATTCTCATCTTTTCATCTAATATGACAGATCACTGGCGAACAGTGCGCACGGTCCTCTCGTGCCTGCGTAGCAATCGGCTTTACGCAAAGCTGGAAAAGTGTTTGTTTGAGCAAGAGAGACTGCCATTTCTGGGGTACATCGTGTCAGGCGAAGGCCTCCAGATGGATCCCCAAAAGCATGAGGCGATCCTCAACTGGCTGAAGCCTCAAACTCTAAAGACTGTCCAGAGGATCCTGGGCTTCGCCAACTATTACAAGAAGTTCATCCCACACTTCTCCTCTCTGATGGCTCCTCTCTCGGCTCTCTCCAAAAAGGGAGCTAAACCATGTAATTGCTCTCAAGCAGCGATTTGTGGAAGCGCGAGTTTTACACCGTCCAGATGTGACCAGACCATTTTGTCTGGAAGTGGACACATTCTATGTGGGAGCTGGAGCCATGCTGTTCGAGAGGAACAGCCTTGGTAAGAAGGCTTCTTTTCCAAACTCTTCTCCTCAGCAGAGAGGAACTATTCTATTGGGGATCGGGAACTTCTAGTGATTAAACTGGCATTAGAAGAGTTGCGCCACCTCCTGGAAGGGGCTGCATACCCTGTACATATATTCACCGATCACAAAAACCTGACTTATATCGAGTCGCACAGAGACTAAATGCTCGCCAGGTGCGATGGGCACATTTATTTTCTCGATTTAATTTTGTGTTGCATTATGTACCTGGGGAAAACAATTTGTGGGCAGACGCTTTGTCTCGCTCCTTTGTCAAACCTGATGAGGAGGAATATGAGGCCAGGCTTATAATTTCCTCTGAAAAATAAGTGGTGGTCAACCCAGTGAATCTAACTAGGGTACCACCTGGGAAAACACTGGTTCCTCTCTCACAGCAGCAGGAAGTATTGTTGCGGGGGCATGCTTCCCGCTTCAGGGGACACTTTGGTCTCCGCCACACCAGGGAGTTGATCTCCCAACAATATTATTGGCCCTCTTTTTCTAGGGATACACAGGCCTTTGTGCGAGCTTGTGACATCTGCGCTCGCAACAAGCCTTCACGCCAACATCCAGAGGGCTTATTGCACCCTCTCCCTATACCGGAATCACCTTGGCAAATCGTGGGCATGTATTTTGTCACAGACCTGCCAACATCAGGGGGCAGAAAAGTGATTTGGGTGGTGATGGATTATTTCACTAAAATGACTATCTGAGTGGTATTAGCAGGACTGCCTTCTGCCAGGGAGTTGGCACGTCTTTTTATTAGGCATGTCTTTCGGATCCATGGTATGCCAGAAAAGATGATTTCCGATCGAGGGTCGCAATTCATGGCACATTTTTGGAGGGCACTGTGCCAGTGGATGCGTGTGGAGTTATGCCTGTCATCGTCCTACCATCCCCAGTCAAATGGTCTGGTGGAAAGGATGAACCAGACTATGGAGACCTACTTGCGCCACTTTGTCTCCTCCCGCCATGACGATTGGTTGGAGCTGCTGCCGTTGGCAGAGTTTGCACTTAACAATGCGGTGGCTGACTCCACGGAGAAAACTCTGCCCATCTCGGTGATCTCTGACGTGCCGGCTGTGGCCGATTGGGCCACGCACGCCAGAGAGGTGTGGGATCAGGTGCAGTTCTCCATGAGTCGGGCCAAGGACAGAATGAGGGCGACAGCTAACGTCAGATGCAGGCCTGGGACGGAACTGTCCTCGGGGGATCGTATCTGGCTCTCTTCCCACCATCTCCGTCTCCGGGTTCCTTCACTGCGGTTTGCTCTGCGGTTTGTGGGTCCGTTTAAAGTGCTGTCCCGAGTAGATCAGATGACATTCAAACTGCAGCTATCCAGGTCTTGGCAGATCAACAACGCGTTCCATATCTCTCTCCTGAAACCCCTGGTCCTAACCCAATATTCTATGCGTCTTCCTGAGGAGTCTGCATCACCTCAGGATGAATTCGATGTCAAAGAGATAATGGATGCCAAGACTACTCGGGGTAGGCTGTTTTACCTGATTGACTGGGCAGGTTATGGTCCATAGGACCGTAATTGGGAACCCACGGATCAGGTTCACGCTCCATAAATTGTGGCGCATTTTGAACGGAATCGGAGATGCATGGCGTCGATGCCCCATGGAGGGGGGTAGTGTTAGGACAGTGCGGCAGCTGAGGTCGAGGGGACGAGTTGCAGTCCGCTCCTCGGTTGTTGCGCTTTGCCAGTTGTCATATTTCCCTACGTGATTCTGTCCTACTTACAAGGGTTAACTTTCCTTGCAGCAGCTGGGTGTGGTTGGCTCTCTGACTGACTGGGGTGTTGGCCAATGTGCGCTCGGCATGGGGAGCTGGGATGTTTGCTTGGGACTGCCTTTTCCCTATTTAAGGAGCTAGATTCCTCAGCCCACTGCCCTAATGTCATTCCAGATCCTGACTGCTGTGTGTGTGAATGGGATTCAGTCTGAACAATATTTAAGTTGGCCTTAGATAGAATTACCCCTGAGATAGTAATCTCATTGTTAGTTGGGCAGTAAACTGCCTTGTTTGTTTGTAGCGGCTGCTCTGAGCTGCACAGGCCTCTGTGATTTAACAGAGCACACCCAGTTGGTGCAGTGGGCTGGCAGTGAAGCTAACTGCCAGACCTTGTTCACACCAGGGTGTTCCTGCGGTTCAGACCCTGAGTATAATGATCAGAGGTCCAGGAGAGGAAAGAGAACATAAAAAAAAGTTACTTACCTCTCCAAGCTCCAGACAGGCTTTGGGCCTACTTCTGTTACGTCACATGACTGAGGCCTGCGTCCCGGGTCATGTGATGTCCCGGATGTCATTGAATATGGCCGACACCACCGAGGAGTGCATCGAAGCCAGGGATAGGTAAGTAAAAGTGTTTTTTATGTTGGTATCCCCTCTCGGTCTCCAATTATTATACTCTGGGGTCTGAAAAGACCCCAGAGTATAATAATTGTTCATGGGTGTTCACAATGGGGCATAATAGTATGTGCAGGAGCCACTATGGGGTATAATACTTTCTGCAGGGGCCACTATGGGGCATAATAGAGCATGAGGGAATGTGGAGGGGGGCGGTTGGGGTCTTCTTCGGGGGGTGAACCTCATGTGAAAAGTTCGCCACAGGGCCCCACCATTCCTAGTTACGCCACTGTCTCCAGGGTTACATGTGCTTGTATAGTTAGTGAGTGTACGGAATCCTGACAATGGGTATGAAACTGATATGGCTTATAAAGTGAATTTTAACTGCTTTTAGTTTAATTACAATAGTACAAAAATTGTTTAAAGAAATATTGACTCAAATGCAGCAGTACAAAAATTGTTGACAGAAATTACCTTTCCATGCATTAATAACCGTATTGTCAATGTAACATTAAGACCACCGTCTGGAGAATTTGCATCGTTGGTGTTCATTTTGGGGGAACTTCTCTTAGATAAATGGCAATAGACTGCTATCTTCTTTCTCTTTTAATCTGAAGATACAAAATATCACAGAGTCAATAAATCAGCATGAGAAGAACTAGAAAAGAACATTTTAAAACCTGTCCTGACAGGACTTTTGAAGCAGGTGACTGCAGTAATACCAAACGATGATGAAACAGCTGAGAAGGATATTATGCTGCTCAACAATGTTCTGATATTAGGGTAGCCATGGTTAGTGCCTCAGAAAATCTGTTAGGCTTGTGAGAGAGTGAAGGGTGTGGTCTGGGAAGACAGGTATGTCCCAGCCAGGCAGCTAAAGGGTGTTTGGTAAAAACTCACACCAGGGAGGTCAGCTGACTAATCAGGCCCTAATAACAGTCTGACTGTGAAGACTAGCAGTGTGGCACCACACTGACAGAGTTGAACTGTCCAGAACGGACCTCCAAATCAGGTACTGTGCCACCTGTTGTTGTTGCCAAGGTGGGAGACTGGTAGCCAGTCTCCTGTATAGTCAGGAAAAAGTTTAAGGTAGTCTCTCAGCCAAGAAGGGTTTTGTTTTGTTTATCCTGTGGCTTTGCAAAAGCAGTGTATGCGTTACATGTGAATAAAGCCTGAACCTGTGTGCAATCCAGTGTCTGTGTCCCTGTTTCCTGCTCTGCTATAAGCATCTACCTGAGCGATTCCCCACATATGGTGCTTCGGATGTGGGCATAAGTCCAACAGAGACATGCAGAGCCTACTGCAGCACAACAAGACTAACAGGCTGCTGCAACAGAGACATGAAGAGGCTAACAGGCTGTTGCAGCAGAGACATGCAGAGGCTTGGCAGCAGCAGCAGCAGCAGCAAGCTAATGCAGCGCAACAGGAGACCAACCGTCTTTTGGCCAAGCAGATGTCCATGTTGCTGGCTGCTCAGCAAAAGTCCGACCCAGCAAAGCCAGAGCGGGATGCCAGAAAAGAGGTCCGTAAAGCGCTGCCCAAGATGACGTCAGAGGACAACGTAGAGGCCTATCTGACTGGGTTTGAAAGAGTGGCCACCCATGAGAGGCTTCCACCGCAGCTCTGGGCAGAGGTGTTGGCTCCTTTTTTAGTTGCTGAGCCCCAGCAAGCTTATTTTGACCTGAGTGAACAGAATGCATATGATTACCAGCGCGTAAAGGCAGAGATCCTGGCCCGACTGGGTGTGGACCAGAATGTCCAGGCTCAAAGAGTCCATGATTGGGAATACCAGGAGGCGTTACCACCAAGGTCACAAATGCACCACCTTGTACAACTTGTCCGGAAATGGCTCCAGCCACAGACATTGACCCCAGCGCAGATTGTGGAGCGGGTTGTTGTAGACCGGTACCTGAGGTCTTTACTGGCTAAGATCCATAGGTGGGTGGGGCATGGTGACCCAAGAAATTCCAATGCATTGGTGGGGTTGGTGGAGCGATATTGCGCTTCACAGTCCCTTATGAAGGGGTGCCCACAGATCCCGCAAACTCCCAAGGCCCAGAGGGTCAATTTATCTCGGGCTCCCCAGGATAAGATAATGACCCAGGGGAGAAGGACTGTCTTCTGCTGGGAGTGCCACGAGCTGGGCCATGTTGCGGCTAATTGTCCCCGTACCACTGAACCCATGGACTGCAGCCTGGGTCGGAGGGTGTCCCTCTATGCTGCACCTGTATACACTGCTGCCACCCCAGACATTGCTGATGAGCGCCACCTGTGCACTACTGGATTCTGGCAGTCGGGTGACCCTTGTTAATGGGAACTATGTTGACCACGGGACTGTCACTGGATGCACAGTCGGGGTCCTGTGCATACATGGAGACATAAGGGACTACCCAACCATGATTGTCTCCATCCAGACCCCCTGTGGAGAGAGCCGACATGAGGTAGGGGTTGTTAAGAACTTGCCCCATGACCTCATTCTGGGACGGGACTTTCCCCTATTTTGGACTCTATGGGAGGGGGAAGCAAGGGTCAGAGGAGTCAACCCCAAGAATACCACAAGTGTTTTCTGGTCAGGTCCTTGAGCCTGAACCTAATGACCAGGACTCTAGGGTTCCTACCGTAGGGGTGACCATGTTAAAAGAGGATTGTGACTCTATGTCTCCCCTAGAGGTAATGGCAGGTGAAGCCGAGGAGGCTGGTACTGAACTTCAGATGTCAGATTTGAAAATGTCACATGATAACTTTGGTACTGCACAACACCAGGATCCCATTCTGCAAAGGGCCTGGGAAAATGTTAGTGTTATCAATGGTGTGTCTCAGCACCCAGGCGCTGATGAGGTGTTCCCCCGCATGGTTGTCAACCAGGAGTTGTTATACCGAGTTGACAGGGTGCGAGTTGACCTTAGAGCAATTACTGGTACCCCACCCTTATCGGCGGACGGTGCTGGAGTTGGCACATAAACATGTGCTAGGAGGTCACCTAGGTGCCACAAAAACGCTGACCGCATATTGCAGCATTTTTATTGGCCGGGGGTATATCATGAGGTTAAAGTGTTTTGTGAAACATGTCCAGAGTGTCAGTTGCATGCCCCCATGGCACATTTTCGAAGCCCCCTGGTACCTCTGCCCATTATTGAGGTGCCCTTTGAAAGGATTGCCATGGACTTGGTAGGTCCTTTAGTTAAGTCCGCTCGAGGGCATCAGCATATTCTGTTAGTCATGGACTATGCTACCTGATATCCTGAAGCCATCCCTCTACGACACACATCAGCAAAATTGATAGCCAAAGAGTTGTTCGCCATGTTTTGCAGAGTGGCACTATCTAAGGAGATCCTCTCAGATCAGGGTACACCGTTCATGTCTAAAGTCACCAGGGAATTGTGTAAACTTTTTAATATCAAACAGTTGCGTACATCTGTTTACCATCCCCAGACAGACGGGTTAGTAGAACGGTTTAACAAAACCTTAAAAAAACATGCTGAAAAAGGTGGTGAGCAAGGATGGAAAAGACTGGGATGTTTTGTTACCCTATTTGATGTTTGCCATCCGTGAGGTACCGCAGGCTTCCACGGGGTTTTCCCCTTTCGAGTTGGTTTACAGCAGACATCCTAGGGGTCTCTTGGACATTGCCAAAGAGATGTGGGAGCAAGAACCCACCCCCCACAAAAGTGTTACTGAACATATTGCTGGTATGCAGGACAGGATAGCGGCAGTCATGCCCATGGTTAGAGAGCATCTGCAGGAGGCCCAAAAGGCTCAAAGCCGTGTTTACAATAGGTTGGCGAGGGTAAGGACCTTTAAACCCGGTGACCGAGTACTTGTACTCATTCCCACAGTGGAGAGTAAGTTTCTTGCCAAATGGCAAGGGCCATATGAGGTAATGGAAAAGATAGGGGAAGTGAACTACAAGGTTCGTCAGCCAGGTAGGAGAAAACCTGAACAAGTTTATCATGTAAACCTGCTAAAGGTGTGGAAAGACAGAGAGAGTCTGCTTACAAAAATGTCTCCAGTTAAACTGTCTCTGGAAAAATCCCCACAGGCTGTAGTTGGGACTACAGAGGTAGTAGCAGGGGTATGAATATCAGAGACCCTCACAAAAAGCCAGCAACAAGAGTGCAAAGCGTTTGCAGCTAGGAGTACAGATGTGTTCTCTGAGCAACCTGGGCATACATGCCTAATCAAACATGATATTGTTACTGAGCCCCATGTGAAAGTACGGATGAAGCCGTACCGGGTCCCCGATGCTCGCCGACAAGCCATTTCAGGGGAGGTGCAAAAAATGCTGAAATTGAGAGTCATTAAGGAATGCAAAAGTGAATGGGCCAGTCCCATTGTTCTAGTTTCCAAACCAGATGAGACATTGCGTTTCTGCAATGACTACAGGAAGTTGAACGAGGTTTCTAAGTTTGACCTCTACCGCATGCCTCGGGTAGACGAACTTATTGATAGGCTGGGAGGGGCCTGGTACTTCTCTACGCTTGATCTCACTAAGGGATATTGGCAGGTACCCCTGATAGATAGCGCCAAAGAAAAGACTGCCTTTATCACCCCTGAGGGACTTTTTCACTATGTCATGGTACCGTTCGGGCTCCATGGGGCCCCAGCTACATTCCAACAGTTAATGGACATAGTGTTGACACCTCATAGAAAATACGTCTCAGCGTATCTGGATGACATCATCATTTTCAGCAATGACTGGAAGAGTCATTTGGCCAAGGTACAAGCGGTAGTGGATTTTTTGAGAGCAGCCGGCCTGACTGCCAACCCCAAAAAGTGTGCTTTGGGGATGGAGGAGACACGCTGTTTGGGGTATGTGATCGGCCGTGGTATAATCAAACCCCAGGTCAACAAAGTCGATGCTATCCGGGAATGGCCTCGACCTCTGAGCACCAAACAAGTTAGGTCATTCCTCGGCATAGTTGGCGGTTTATACCCAACTTTGCCAAGGTATCTGCTCCTCTGAAGGACCTTCTAAAGAGTAAAAAGTCTGTTATGGTGCAGTGAAATGACCAGGCCGAAAGTGCTTTTAAGGCGCTAAAGATGGATCTCCTGTCCTAATTATGCCCAACTTTAGGAGGGAGTTTCTGGTCCTGTCCTGTCTCAGGAGGTGAATGGAGAAGATCATCCAGTCACCTACCTGAGCAGGAAACTCACGCCAGCAGAAAAGAAGTACAGCATGGTGGAGAAGGAGTGTCTGGCCATAAAATGGGCATTAGAGGCCCTGTGGTACTATCTGCTTGGGAGGCAGTTCCGCCTTGTGACCGACCACACACCCCTTACTTGGATGAGCAAGACCAAGGACAAGAGACAAGAATGCCAGGGTGACTAGGTGGTTCTTGTCACTTCAGAACTTTAGATTCACAGTGGAGCACAGAGCCGGGAAACTGCAAGGCAATGCGGATGCCTTGTCCCTGGCTTATTGTTTGGTGTCTGGAGTTTGCACCAAGGGGTCAGAACTGAGGGGGGGGGTATGTCCCAGCCAGGCAGCTAAAGGGTGTTTGGTAAAAACTAACACCAGGGAGGTCAGCTGACTAATCAGGCCCTAATAACAGTCTGGGTGTGAAGACTAGCAGTGTGGCACCACACTGACAGAGTTGAACTGTCCAGAATGGACCTCCAAAGCAGGTACTGTGACACCCGTTGTTATTGCCAAGGTGGGAGACTGGTTGCCAGTCTCCTGTATAGTCCGGGAAAAGTTTCCTTATGTTTAAGTTAGTCTCTCAGCTGAGAAGGGTTTTGTTTTGTTTATCCTGTGGCTTTACAAAAGCAGTGTATGCGTTACATGTGAATAAAGCCTGAACCTGTGTGCAATCCAGTGTCTGTGTCCCTGTTTCCTGCACTGCTACAAGCATTTACCTGAGCGATTCCCCACAGGCTGTAAACAGCCTAAACATAAACCATGGTGTTAGGCTAAAGCCCCATGTTGTGGAAACGTAGCTTTTTTTGTTGCAGATTTTGCTACGATTTTTTTGAGCCAAAGTAAGGACTGGATTGAGCAGAAGGGAGAAGTATAAGTATAAGAACCTGCTTTATATTGTAGCCATTCTTGGCTTTGGCTCAAAAAACTACAACAAAATCTGCAACAAAAAAACTGTGTCTCCGCAACATGGCGCCTTAGCCTTAAGGTCCACTCCATCTCGTCCTGCCCATCCCCATGTTTGGCTCCCTCCTATACTGCAGCAGGTGCCAATCCAGGAATTATTTTACATAGACAAGAACAATAGTCATGTAGGTATTAGCACTGGTACTCTGAAATGTTATGTTTTTCATTTATTGGCCAGTTGCCAAATAACCTCTTTAAGAAGCACAGGCATAATAACTTGTATGTACACTATTCTGACCACTATATAAAATGAGCTGAGAAGCACTGAATTTATGAGACTTTACTCAGGTAACACTGGGTACTTTCTCACAAGTTCTGAAGAAATTATGCATGGTGATAGACCCTTATATCGAATATTTAAGAATTTAGTAGTGACCGAGTCTGTTCCACAGGGTTGGCACATAGCAAATGTGGTGCCAATGTTCAAAAAGGGGTGTAAAAATGAGCTTGGAAACTATAGGCCAGTAAATTTGCCTTCTGTGTAAGATATTTGAGGGCTTTCTAACTTTCACATGGAGTTAACACTCCGCTCATTCTGACACGTAAACGTGTCAGAATGTGGCGCTTCAAAACAAATCCCATTTACTTCAATGCGTGTTCCCCATTGAAATTAATGGGAGGCTTTTTTACCTATTGCTTTCAATGTGATATGCGCGTATCATATTGAAAGCAATAGGTAAAAAAGCCTCCCATTGATTTCAATGGGTAGCGCACATAAACCGGCAGCCATTGAAGTCAATGGGATCTGTTTTGAAGCGCCACACTCTGACACGTTTACGTGTCAGAATGAGCGGAGTGTTAACTCCGTGTGAAAGCAGCCTAAGAGATGCTATCCCTGGAGTATCTCAATGTAAATATTCTTCCACCACCAAATTAGCATGGGAATCGGTCCCATCAGACTAATCTGATCAGCTTCTATGAAAAAGTCATTTCTAGACTGGACATGTGTAATGCAGTAAAGGTGGTGTACCTGGACTTTTCAAAGGCTTTTGATACTGTACCATATGAAAGGTTGGTATACAAAATGAGAATGTTGGGACTGGGGAAAAATATATAGGTTCACAACTGACTCAGTGATGAGAAACAGAGGGTGTTTGTTAATGTCAGAGTATGTTTATTAATAGGGATGAGCGAACAGTGAAATGTTCGAAGTTCGATTCGAGTAGCCGCTCAATACTTGACTGTTCGATCGAACATTGAACCCCATTATACTCTATGGGGAATAAATACTCGTTTAGATGGGAAACCACTATTCGACTCAGGAGGGTCACCAAGTCCACTATGACACCCCAGGAAATGATGCCAACACCTTGGAATGCAACTGGGACAGAAGGGGAAGCATGTCTGGGGGCATCTAACATGCCCAAGTCACTGTATTATGTCGGGATCCCTGTCAGCTTGCGATATGCGCGAGCTGACTTTTTCCCATAGGAAATCATTGACCAGCGTTGATTGGCCGAATGCCATACAGAGTACAGCATTCGGCCAATCAACGCTGGTTCTGCTGGAGGCTCATCTGTGAGGAGGTGGAGTCTAAAATCGGACCAGTATGGAGACTGTTGTGAACCGATCTTAGACTCCACCTCCTCCAGCTGAACCAGCGTTGATTGGCCGAATGCTGTACTCTGTATGGCATTCAGCCAATCAACGCTGGTCAATGCATTGCAGGGATCCCGACCAGATAGAGCCCCAAAGAGCTGGGTGAATGACATTCCCACCTAAATAAAAGTAATCCCTAGCTAACCCTGCCTGTACATCTATCCCTGTCTTACAGTCACATAGTTTACAGTCTCGGGGGCCACACGGTGGCTCAGTGGTTGGCACTGCAGCCTTGCAGCGCTGGAGTCCTGGTGTTCAAATCCCACCAAGGGCAAAAAACCATCTGCAAGGAGTTTGTATGTTCTCCCCGTGTTTGCATGGATTTCCATCCCATATTCCAAAAAAGACATACTGATAGGGAAAAATGTACATTGTGAGCTCTATGTGGGGCTCACAATCTACATTAAAAAAAAAAAAAAAATAGTTTACAGTCTCATATGAACTGGATATTAAATCCACTGTTCGTATAAATTAGAGGTCACCTGAATTAGCCAGCCAATTATTTTTTCCCCGATGCCTCCGTTGTCGTAGTTTCTGTCCCACCTCCCCTGCGCAGTTATTGGTGCAAAAAAAGCGCCAGGGAAGGTGGGAGGGGAAACAAATTTTTAGTGAGTTTGCCACCTGGTGTTCGACTCGGATACCCAGCTGTATATCCACTCCACAGTCCAGGTACTGGAGAGGGGCTGCCAGCAGTGCCCCTCATCAGTAGCAGCAGTGGACGTGGGCGAGGACATGGACGTGGATATCCAGTTGGGTATCCAGTCCACAGTCCAGGTACTGGAGAGGGGCTGCCAGCAGCAGGGGACATGGCGAGGATGTGGATATTCAGCTGGGTATCCACTCCAGAGTCCAGGTACTGGAGAAAAGCTGCCAGCACCCAATTTACTCTTCCTCCTCATCCTCCTCCTCATCCTCCACCTCCTCCTACAACCCTAGCCCCTACATCTGAATGTGATTTTTTTTTTTTATATAAAAAAAAATAATTCCATTATCCCCCCCAGCCCAAGGGCCTGCAAAATCATTTTTTAGGGCTCACCCACAAGGGCCTGAAATCTAATTTTTTAGGGGTCACCCCAAGGGCCAAAAAATAAAACACTGCTGCTGCATGGCTCTAGTCACCCCAAGTGCCAAAAACACTATTTTGTAAAGGCTCTGCTCATGCCAAGGGCCAAAAACACTACGGGTGCAAGGCTGTACTCACGCCAAGGGCCAAAAGCACTGTATTTTAACCCCTTAAGGACGCAGAGTACTTTGGGCCTTAAGGCTCAGACCCTGTTTTTCAAATATGACATCTTTTAGTTTATGTGAGGACAGCTTCATATTGCATTTACCTATCCAGGTGATTCCAAGATTGTTTTTTTGTGACACCTTCTACTTTATGTTGGTGGTAAATTTTGGTCATTATACTTTGTGTTTGTTTGTTAAAAAAAAGGACAATGTACTGAAAATTTCATAAAATTATCAATTTTGAAAGTTTCTGATATTCTTGTAAAAAAACAGACAGTCAGATCACACAAAAGTCTTCCTAATTAACATTTCCCATATGTCTACTTTATATTGGCATTGTTTCTTCAATGTCCTTTTACTTTTCTAGGAAGTTAGAAGGCTTATAACTTTAGTAGCAAATTTTCAAATTTTCAAAAAAATTTCAAGATTGTGTTTTCTAGGGACCTATTTAGTTGTGAAGTGACTTTGAGGGGCCTATATAATAGAAAACACCAATAAATTACCCCATTTTAGAAAGTATAGCCTTCAAACTATTCAAAATTTTATATAGGAACTTTGTTAACCCTTTAGGTGTTCCACAGGAATTAATGCAAAATGGAGGTGAAATTTCCAAAAGCCACTTTTTAATGCACATTTTCCATTTCAAACTAGATTTTCCAGTAACAAAGACAGGGTTAATAGCAAAACATACCATAATATTTATTACTCTGATTCTGAAGTTTGTAGAAATATCCCATATGTGGCCCTTCTGTGTAAGTTGACTCAAAAACAGCCCTCAGAAATGAAAAAGCACCTTTGAGGATTTTGGTGCAGCAATTTCATTAGGATAGTTTTTAGACACCATGTTGCATTTGCAGAGCCCTAAAGGTACCATAAAAGTGGAAAAACCCCAAAAGTGACCCCATTTTGGAAACTAGACCCCTTAAGGAATTCATTTAGGGGTCATATGACCATTTTGCATGGCCAGAATTTTCACTGAACTTCTTTGAATTTGACCGTCAGTTTAAAAAAAATGATAATTTCTACAGTTATATGCACTTTTTCATATTTTATTTCCCTTTTACCAGGGAATAAAGTAGCCCATCTTGTTACCCAATTTCTCTCGAACACAGAAATGCCCCATTTGCGGTCAAAAACCTCTGTTTGGGCACAGAGGAGGGCTCAGAAGCAAAGGAGTGTTATTTCTCTTTTGGAGCTCTGATTTCACACAAATGATTTATAGGTGCCATGTTGCATTTGCAGAGCCCTAGAGGTACCACAACAGTGGAAAAACCCCAAAAGTGACCCCATTTTGGAAACTAGACCCCTTAAGGAATTCATCTAGGGGTCATATGACCATTTTGAATGGCCAGAATTTTCACTGAACTTCTTTGAATTTGGCCGTCAGTTTAAAAAAATGATAATTTCTACAGTTTTATGCACTTTTTCATATTTTCTTTCCCTTTTACCATGGAATAAAGTAGCCCATCTTGTTACCCAATTTCTCTCGAACACATAAATGTCCCATTTGTGGTCAAAAACCTCTGTTTGGGCACAGAGGAGGGCTCAGAAGCAAAGGAGTGTTATTTCTCTTTTGAAGCTCTGATTTCACACAAATGATTTATAGGTGCCATGTTGCATTTGCAGAGCCCTAGAGGTACCACAACAGTAGAAAACCCCCAAAAGTGACCCCATTTTGGAAACTAGACCCCTTAAGGAATTCATCTAGGGGTATAGTGAGCATATTGACCCCACAGGCTTTTCCAAATGATACTGCATAGCAGACGGTGCAGAGTGAGAATTGCAATTTTCAAACCATATATGCCATTTCAGTGCCCTTTATATAGTGCCCAGTACATGCCACAGGAGACATTGACCCCATAAAATGTAACGTAGGTTCTGCTGGATATGGCAATACCCTACATGTGGCAGTTGTATAATGCCTGATGACACGGCAGGGCTCAGAATGGAAGGGCCACTATTTAGACTACTGGAGCATGGGCGTATTTTCAAAAGGTATTGTGCAGCAACTGGTGCACAGTGAGAATTGTAATTTTCGAATCATAAATGCCATTTCAGTGCCTGATATATTATGCCCAGCTTTTATTACCATAGATTTTCCTGGAAATGGCAATCCCCCATGGCTGCTATGTGATACCTGGACACACAAGGGAAAGAGAAGGGAAAGAGGCAGCATGCGGCAAGGGGATAAGCTGTGCGGAGTGCATCAGGGTAAAATTAAATATCAAGGGATGTATGATAAATGCGAAAACATTCTTTCATACAGAGCCCTGGTTTTTCAGGACACGTATCACACTGGTATATAGTGTCCTTCCTTATCCCCCTCTTTGCACAGACTCGGCACCTCTTTTGATTCTTTCCCTTCTTGGAAGTTTGAGGAAGTGTTGTCCTGGAACTATGCGTGGGGCCTCGCTTCCAGATGTACTGGGTACCGTCCCTTCCTGGTCTCTAAACAGGAGGTTCTTGATAACCACCTCTTGAAAATCCAGGAAAGTTCCCCTCTGGCCTGCACATCGAAATAGCACGTACGCATTGTACATTGCCATCAGTACAATGTGCACAGCCAGTTTTTTATACCACACCCTTGATTTGCGCATGGCGCTGTAGGGCTTCAGGACTTGATCTGACAAGTCTACCCCTCCCATGTACCTATTGTAGTCCAGGATGCAATCTGGTTTGGGATTCTCTGTACTGGTACCTCGTACTGGTACATGGGTGCTGGTGTGGCCATGTATTGTTGTCAATGCAAGGACGTCTCTCTTGTCCTTGTACTTGACACACAATACATTGCTGGTACATTGAGCCCTGCTCTCACCCCTTCTGAGTGTTTGCCCAAGCAGGGTCTTAGGGAGGCCTCTCTGATTTTTTCGGACGGTGCCGCATGCTGCAGTATTTCTGGAGGCGAGGCTATTGAAGAGTGCCACGCTGGTATAAAAATTATCCAGGTAGAGGTGGTAACCCTGGTCCAGCAGTGGGTGTAGCAAATCCCACACAATTTTGGCACTAACTTTCAGGAAGGAGGGGCATTCTGGAGGATCAATTTTGGTGTCCTTCCCTTGGTATATCCTAAATCTGTAGGTATACCCTGATGCACTCTCGCACAGCTTATACATCTTCACGCCATACCTTGCCCTCTTGCTTGGCAGATATTGGCGGAATTTAAGCCTCCCTTTAAAATGTACCAGCGATTCATCAATAGAAATATACTTCTCTGAGGTGTATGCTTGGACAAACCGGGCACTGAAATGGTCTACTATGGGTCTCAATTTATATAAGCGATCAAAACTGGGGTCATCACGGGGTGGGCACTGTTCATTGTCTGCATAGTGCAGGAATCGAAGTATAGCCTCATAGCGCATCCTGGACATTCTAGTGCGATATAATGGGGTGTAGTATAATATGTCCGTGCTCCAGTAGTCTCTAAGGGACGGCTTTTTTACAAGCCCCATGTTTAACAAGAGTCCCCAGAATATGTACATTTCATTTACTGTTACAGGGGTCCACCTGTGGGGTTGCGAAAGAAATGCACCAGGATTTTTGGTTTTGTACTGTTCGGCGTACAAATTCGTCTGCACCACCATGAGCTCTATGAGGTCCTCAGAGAAAAAAAAATTAAAGAAATCAAATTCTCTGAGCCCTGCCGTGTCAAATTTAATCCCTGGGGTGCCTGTGTACTCGGGGATCTGGGGAACATAGTTCTCAGGAACCAAAGTCCAAATGGGGCAACTTTCCTCTGGGCTTTGTACAGTGCTGTCACTCCTTTCTGGGGTCTCAAGTGCAGTGGGTCTAGGGCGTCTTCTTGGGGGTCCCTCATCATCATCCTCATCATGACTTGATGAGGATGATGATAAATAAAACAGTGTGGCACCATCAGAAGATTCGCTTTCAGAGGCGAGAAATTGATACGCCTCTTCAGCAGTAAAGGAGCGCTTGGACATTTTTGTACGTAATGTGTGTTCACAGTTTATTATATTTGTGTGTTCACAGTATACAGTATATTGGTGTGTTCACAGTAAACTGTATATACAGTAAAAACTGTATAAAGAAAAAAAATAATATACCCCAAAAAATCAGGTATATAAATGAAGATTGGACTTCCCTACACTACACTAAGGATTCCCTAAACTACACTACACTATACCTAATTTTATTTATTCCCTGATGCTAAACCTAACTAAACTAACTAAATTTTTTGCAAATTTCCTGACACTGACTATAATAATTAAAAAAAAAAGACAGACAGACAAGACGCAGGGGGTAGACAGTAACAGTAAACGCACCTAACACTGAACTAATCCCTATTACTAAAACTAAGGTGACGGGTTCCTAACACTAATCTACTATTATTATTATTATTATTATTATATAAAAAAAAACCCACAAAAACCCACAAAAAACAAGGACAAACAGACAAAGATGGGACACAGGTAAGGAGGTGGACAGACGGGGAAATGCAGGTGGTGCAATAAGGAGGTGGGCAGAGGGGGTAATTCAGGTGGTGCAATAAGGAGATGGGCAGAGGGAGAAATTCAGATTTAACACAGTGGGCACAAACACACAGGAACAGAGTTTTCAATATATCTCAAAATAGCACAGCACAGCAACCACTAGCAACCTCTCTCAACGACTGACTAAACCCAACAGAGAAGATGGAGGAGGGTGCAAGATGTAGTAGCAGTTCTGTGACATCACTGATCACTCCTATTGGTCAGTAGTCAGTGACTAACCAATAGTGGCGATCAGGAGGCAGGACTACTACTACAGTAGCCAATCACAGCATGGGCGCCAATGCACATATGGATAGATGCAAGCAGCAGCATATCGCTCACATATGCAATGGCGTTGATTCACAGCAGGATAAACATGCATTTGCGTTTGCATATTGGCGATTGCTGCCATTGCAGACATTGTTCAGATGTCTGCAATGTCTGCAATGGCGGCGATTGCCAATATGTTCACGATCCTAACAGGTGACCACCGCCACTTTTCTCTTTTGCGCCTCATGCCTCATGCTGGCGTCTCATACCGGGGTTTGGTGCATCATACTGGGGCCTCATCTTGCATGCTGTGATGACTGCTGTCCCTTACAGCAGCTATCACAGCAGGAATTTTATTTATTTGCAGCGACGAGACTCACATGGCAGGGGTCGCACTTCCGCGGTCGCCGCCATTACCCACGTGACTAATGGCAGCGATCGCCGAAGTGGGACCACTGCCATTTGTCACCTGGCAGTTAGCTGGGATGGTCTGCTGTCTCAGACAGCAGACCATCCCAGCTTGTACGCATAATGAAACAAAATAGCAGCGATCCAACTTCGGCGATCGCCGCCATTAGTATTCTATCAGTCAGTGACTAATAGCGGCGATCGCTAATGTGAGACCTCCACCATTTGTCTTTTTTTACTTGCCTGTGATGGTCTGCTGTAGGGAACAGCAGCCATCAGAACTTTTTTCGGTGAAACGGAGGCAGGAGGGTGAGAGGACGTACTATTACTGACCAGAGCGTTAAGGGGTTAAAGGCTCTGCTCACTCCAAGGGCCAAAAACACTGCTTTTTAAAGGCTGTACTTACGCCAAGGGCCAAAAGCACAGTATTGTAAAGGCTCTGCTCATGCCAAGGGCCAAAAACACTGCTGATGCAAGGCTGAACTAAGCTAAATGGCCTAAAACTCTGCAGGTAAAAGGCTGAAGTCACCTAAAGGGCCTTAATCTCTGCTGGTAGCTCAGCTTAAGGGCTTGTAACTTAATTTGGAAGGGCTCATGCTAAGAGATAGAAAAGTGAATTTTGGAAGGTCTTACCACATCACACACACACACACACATGCACAATGCCAGTTCAGGGTGGGTACTGTTGGATTTCCCATTGCCTATTCCATCTGTGGTTGGCATGTGCAACGTGATTTAAAGAGGTGTTTGTTAATGTTTGTTGAGCTTAAATTTTGGTTTGTGTCCATCCATTTGTGGAGTAAAGAAGGTTTCCAGGTATTTTCCCACTTTGATAGAGGTTTTTTTTAATGTAAAAAGTGTGTAGTTGTTAGGCTGTGATAGTGGGGTAATACAGGGACTTTGGTGTGTTAGATGCCCCCAGACATGTTTCCCCTGCTGTCCAAGTTGCATTTTAGAGGTGTTGGCATCATTTGCTGAGTTGTCAAAGTGGACTTGGTGACCCTCCTGAGTCGAATGGTGGGATCCCCTGAAACGAAGCATTTTCTCCCATAGACTATAATGGAGTTCGATATTCGTTCAAATAGTTGAATATTGAGAGGCTATTCAAAATGAATAACGAACACCGAACATTTTACTGTTCGCTCATCTCTAATCTCGATTCATCATAGATGCCTTTCTCAAACAGAAAAACATAACGGATTATGGGTTTTAGATCTTGATAAGGACAAGTTGATCCAGGGTTTTATATTGATTGCCAGTTTGGAGTTGGGAAGGAATTATGCCTCTGACATGGGGAAATTGGCATAAGCTTTATATGTAACTACATATGCTAAGTGAGTGTGTAAAATCCTCTGATAATGGTAAAAGCTAAATACTATACTCGGTAAGGAGCTTCTGGCGTCACAAGGTCACTTGACAGTCTCTAGTCATGTGACTGGGAAGGCATGTCTTGGCTTGTAGGAAGATCCTTCCACATGAAGAAAAGTTGCATCCCATGCAGTGGAGGAACATGGAGAGATGTGGGGTGTACTGTGGGGAGGAGAGATGTGTAGTGCTTAGGGTACTGTGGGTAGAGAGATGTGGGGTGCACAGTGTACTGTGGGGGGAGAGATGTGGGGTGTCCAGTGTACTGTGGGGAGAGTTGTGGGGTGCTTAGTGTACTCTGGGGGGAGATGTGGGGTACAGGGTGAACTGTGTGGTGAATGGTGACTGTAGGGGACAGATATGGGGGGTCACAGTGTATTGTGATGGGGATGTGGGGTGCCTAGTGTACTGTGGGGAGAAGGTTGTGTGGTGCTTAGTGTACTGTGGGGGGGGGGGAGATATGTGGGTGCACAGTATACTGTGTGGGGGCCCACTGTGGCGCATATAATAGTGTGTAGGGGGACTCTGTGGAGCATACAATACTGTGTGTGGAGGGCTAGTGTGGAGCATATAATACTAAGTAGGTGGGCCTATAATACTGTGTGGGTATGGGGGCCCAAAATGGTGCATATAATACTGTGTGGGGGCCTAAAGTTGAGCATATAATACTGTGTGAGGAACCACTGTAGAGCATACAGTGGGGCAAAAAAGTATTTAGTCAGTCACCAATAGTGCAAGTTCCACCACTTAAAAAGATGAGAGGCGTCTGTAATTTACATCATAGGTAGACCTCAACTATGAGAGACAAAATGAGAAAACAAACCCAGAAAATCACATTGTCTGATTTTGTAAGAATTTATTTGCAAATTATGGTGGAAAATAAGTATTTGGTCAGTAACAAAATTTCATCTCAATACTTTGTTATATATCCTTTGTTGGCAATGACAGAGGTCAAACGTTTTCTGTAAGTCTTCACAAGGTTGGCACACACTGTTGTTGGTATGTTGGTCCATTCCTCCATGCAGATCTCCTCTAGAGCAGTGATGTTTTGGGGCTGTCGCTTGGCAACATGGACTTTCAACTCCCTCCAAAGGTTTTCTATAGGGTTGAGATCTGGAGACTGGCTAGCCCACTCCAGGACCTTGAAATGCTTCTTACAAAGCCACTCCTTCGTTGCCCTGGCGGTGTGCTTTGGATCATTGTCATGTTGAAAGACCCAGCCACGTTTCATCTTCAATGCCCTTGCTGATGGAAGGAGGTTTGCACTCAAAATCTCACGATACATGGCCCCATTCATTCTTTCATGTACCCGGATCAGTCGTCCTGGCCCCTTTGCAGAAAAACAGCCCCAAAGCATGATGTTTCCACCCCCATGCTTTACAGTAGGTATGGTGTTTGATGGATGCAACTCAGTATTCTTTTTCCTCCAAACACGAAAAGTTGTGTTTCTACCAAACAGTTCCAGTTTGGTTTCATCAGACCATAGGACATTCTCCCAATACTCTTCTGGATCATCCAAATGCTCTAAAGCAAACTTCAGATGGGCCCGGACATGTACTGGCTTAAGCAGTGGGACACGTCTGGCACTGCAGGATCTGAGTCCCTGGCGGCGTAGTGTGTTACTGATGGTAGGCTTTGTTACATTGGTCCCAGTTCTCTGCAGTTCATTCACTAGGTCCCCCCGCGTTGTTCTGGGATTTTTGCTCACCGTTCTTGTGATCATTTTGACCCCACAGGGTGAGATTTTGCGTGGAGCCCCAGATCGAGGGAGATTATCAGTGGTCTTGTATGTCTTCCATTTTCTAATTATTGCTCCCACAGTTGATTTCTTCAATCCAAGCTGGTTGCCTATTGCAGATTCAGTCTTCCCAGCCTGGTGCAGGGCTACAATTTTGTTTCTGGTGTCCTTTGACAGCTCTTTGGTCTTCACCATAGTGGAGTTTGGAGTCTGACTGTTTGAGGGTGTGCACAGGTGTCCTTTTATAGTGATAACAAGTTTAAACAGGTGCCATTACTACAGGTAATGAGTGGAGGAAAGAGGAGACTCTTAAAGAAGAAGTTACAGGTCTGTGAGAGCCAGAAATCTTGATTGCTTGTAGGTGACCAAATACTTATTTTCCACCATAATTTGTAAAAAAATTCTTACAAAATCAGACAATGTGATTTTCTGGATTTGTTTTCTCATTTTCTCTCTCATAGTTGAGGACTACCTATGATGTAAATTACAGACGTCTCTCATCTTTTTAAGTGGTGGAACTTGCACTATTGGTGACTGACTAAATACTTTTTTGCCCCACTGTATAATGCTGTGTGGGCCCACTGTGAAGTATATAATACTGTGTGAGGGCCCACTGTACAGCATATAATACTGTGCGGGGGGTGCACTGTGGAGCGTATAGTACTGTGTGTGGGGGCACAGTGTTGGGCGTATAATACTGTGTGGGGGCCCACTGTTGGGTGTATAATACTGTGTGGGGGCCCACTGTTGGGTATATAATACTGTGTGGGGGCCCACTGTGGAGCATATAATATTGTGTAGGGGGCAACGGAGAGCATATAATACTGTATGGGGGCCACTATGGAGCAAATTGTACTATGGGGGGCCTACTGTGGAGTATATAATACTGGATAGGGTCCACTGTGGAGCATGTAATACTGAGTGGGGACTACTGTGGAGCACATTGTGCAGCATAGGGACCACTATAGAGCAGATTGTACAGCATGTGGGCCACTATGGGCAGATTGTACTGCATGAGGGCCACTGTAGAGCAGATTGTACTGTGTGGGGGCCCCTTCACTATTTATAACACACAGTATCTGATTTATAGTAGACGTGATATTACTACAGGCTGCAATAACATTGCTTTGTCACTGTAAAACAGATCCTGTGTGATGTAAATACTGAACATTAATTGTTCAAAAGTACCAAATGCAAACCTTGACTTTTCAGTACAAAGTTGTTGGTATAATTGAAAACCCCATTCACACATCTGTATTTTGCGGGTCTGTAACTGTCCACAATTGTGGATCTGCACAGTATTAAGGTTAATTTAGTGGCTTTTGGGTTGCAGTTTGGGCATTCGGTCTCTAAAAGCTTTGTCATAATTACTGGTAGTAGAGAGACAGATGTTGTTGGAGCTTCCTCCTCCTGCGTCTATTTCCATGTCTGACTTTGTGTCCGTGCAAACTGGTTTCACAGCGGAGAGGCTGCATATGGACTCTGGCAGTTTGCTTTTAAGAACCCATTGAAATGAACAGGTTTTTAAACTGACCGCCGGCAAGCAATCAGCAAGCAATTGCCGACAATCATGGCAGGTGGACAGCGGCGCAGGTGTGACTGCCCCCTTACCTGTATTCTGCGGGTCACTATGATCATGGCGATACCAAATTTTTTTTATGTTTTGATACCTTTTAAAAAATGTAAAACTCTGCAAAATAGAAAAAAAAAATGTGTTGCCATAGTGTTTATTGTTGCATCTGTAACTTTATTATATTTATGTGTATGATGCTGGGTATGGAGTCTTTTTATGCAGGACAAGATGGCATTTTTATTAGTACCTTATTGTGGAAGTTCTGATGGTTTGATCTCTTTTTGTTCCTTTTTTTTTTTAGAAGACAACGTGTTGTTGGCCTTTTGGCCATTTTGATTTTTTCCCCTGCTACACCGCTCACCATATGGGATAAATATTTTTATATTTTAATAGTTCGACATTTTTGAGCAACAGGATCCCTAAAGTGTTTATGTTTATTATTTTTTATTTAATTTTATATGTTATCTATGGAAAGAGGGGGATTTGAACTTTTGGGTTCTGTGTATTTTTTTTTAAACTTTTAAAAACTTTTTAAATTCTTCTTTTACTTTTATTTTCAGACCCCCCAGGGACCTTCAATCCTAGGGGGTCTGATCACTGATATTGCGGTGAATAGTAAAATCTCTTGACTTCTATTACAAGCTTCCTACAACAGCTGGTAATATAATCATACTAATGACAAGCTTGAGAGCCTTCAAGAGGCCCCCGACTGTGATAGCAACCGATCGCTAGCTTCTGATGATGATTTGCACACTTTAGATGCTAGGGTTACGTTGGACCACAGCATCTAAAGTGTTGATTTTTTCCCCTAAATGGAATTTTATTCTGCACAAATAGCAACGCATTAAAAAATAATATAAATGAGGTATCGCCGTAACCATACCGACCCACAGAATAAAGGTAACACATTACTTATGCTGTACGCTGCACGGGGAAAAAAATAAATGCTAAAAAGCAATGCCAGAATTGATGTTTCCTTTTACATCCCACCCAGAAAGAGTTAATAAAATGTAGTCAATAAGTTACAGGCCCCAAAATGGTGGCATTGAAAAGTACATCTAATACCGCAAACACCAAGCCCTCATATGGCCACATTGCCAGAAAATGAAAATAAAAATCTAGCTTGTACAATGTGAAGACAAAAACCCAAAAGTCGCCAAATCATTAGGACATAAGAGGCTGCGACTAGAAGGAAATGTATATGCTGTGCGAGCGTTTTCAGGGGACACCCCATATTTAGAGCTTATGAGAGATAATACACCAGCGCTGATCTCCCAGAATGCCCCTCTTCCCCGTCCGTGTCATAGGAGCTAGTGGGAAAATAGAATGGTGTACCCAATTTACTCCGCACAGCTTACATATTCACTTCGGGGTTACTAATGCTCACTACATCACTTGATAAATTCTTTGAGGGGTGCGGTTTTCAAAACAGGGTCATTTTCTAGAGGTTTCCACTGTTTTGACACCTCAAGGGCTTTGTAAATGTGACATGGTGACTGAAACTGATCACAGCCAGATCTGCCCTTTAAAAGCTCCTTGGCGTGCTTTCCCTTCTGCGTCTCGCTGTGTGTCCCTATATTAGTTTAAACCCACAAGTGGGGTACTGTGGCAGTCCAGAGAACTTGCATAACAAATTGTGGGATGCGTTTTCTCCTTTAACCCCTTGTGAATGTGCAAATTCTAGGGCTAAATGAAAATATTAGTAAAATAAAATCAAATTTGAAAATTTCACCTCCATTTTGTCTTAATTCCTGTTAAGCACTTATAGGGTTAAAATACTTGGTATATGTTGTTTTGGCTTATTTAAGGGGTGCAGTTTTGAAAATGGGGTGATTTATGGGGGGTTTTAATACAAGGGTCTTTCAAAACCCGTTCATAACTGGATTAGTCCCTTAAAAAAAAATGGGTTTTAGAAATTTGTTGAAAATTTTGAATATTGTTGTTTCACTTGTAAATCTTATAAAGTCCGTAAAAAATAAAAGGGTGACTAAAGTTTGATGCCGACATAAAGCAGAGATCTGGAACATGAGATTTATGATATAATTTTGGCGGTCTGACTATCTGTATACAATGCACATCATTTCAAACTTTATAAAATGCATATTTTTCAAAATTTCCACCAAATTTCCTATTTTTTCATAATTAAATACAAAACATATCAACCAAAATTTACTTCTAACATGAAGTACAATGTGTTACGAAAAAACAATCTCAAAATCAGTTTAGTAAGTTAAAGCGTTCCAAAGTTATTGCCACATAAAGTGACAAATGTCAGTTTTGAAAAATCGAGCTTGGTCAGGAAGTCAAAAAGTGCGAAGGGGTTAATTACCATATATACTTGAGTATAAACCGACCCAAATATTACCCAAGCCCCTAATTTTACCACAAAAAACTGGGAAAACTTTTTGACTCGAGTATAAGCCGAGAGGGGGGGGGGGAATCCACCAATGCAGATAAAAAGTCTGGTCATGTGCATTACAGCTTAGTAACTCCATGTGCCTCATAGTAATAGCAGTTACCCCCATCAAGTCCCTCACATTAACTCCCTGTGTACCTCACATACGAGATACTGATATGTGGGACATACGGAGGTAATAATTAGGTATCTTAATGATTAAGGTCCTTTATTAGTACCCCCATGTGTCTCACATATTACTAACCCTTATATGGGGCACACCGGGGTAAATATGAGGGACATGATGGGGTTAACTGCTATTAATGTGAGGCACATGGAGTTACTGAAACTAAATTAATAACCCCATATGCCTGACATTACTAGTAGAGATGAGTGAACAGTAAAATGTCCACTATCACACCCCAGGAAATGATGCCAACACCCTGGAATGCAACTGCGACAGCAGGGGAAGCATGTCTGGGAGCATCAAGTACTTTTATTATGTCGGGATCCCCTGTCAGCTTGCAATATACTGGAACTGACTTTTTCCCATAGGAATGCATTGACCAGCGTTGATTGGACAGTGTACTGCATTCAGCCAATCAACGCTGGTTCTGCCTGAAGAGGCGGAGTCTAAAATCGGTCCATAGCAGCTTCCATTCTGGTCCGATTTTAAACTTCGCCTCCTCCGGCAGAACCAGCGTTGATTGGCTGAATGCTGTAAATTGGCCAATCAACGCTGGTCAATGCATTCCTATGGCGAGATGAAGCAGAGCTAGCCGTGTAGTTAGCTCGGCTACTCCGGACACCGGCGATGAAGCAGAGCTCAGCTCTGCTACACCCAACTATCCCTCCAACTACTCCTCCTGTCACACACACACTCTGCTATATCTCTGGTGTATCTGCACTACTGCCAAACATCCCTCCAGCTACTCCTCCTGTCACACACATCTCTGGTGTAACAGAGCTCAGCACACACTCAGCTCTGCTACATGTCTACACTCTGTTGTAGAGATGTAGCAGATCTGAGTGTGTGCTGAGCTCTGCTACACAGGAGATGTGAGTGACAGGAAGAGTAGATGGAGGGATGGTTGGGAGTAGCGCAGATACACCAGAGATGTAGCAGAGCTGGCCAATGTTAGCAGTCTGATTCAGCAGAGCTGAGTGTGTTAGTCTGCTGCATCAGACTGCTATATCTGCCAGTTCTGCTACATCTGGCTGTGCGCTCAGCTCAACTCCAGAGTAGTTGAGCTGAGTGTGCAGTATCGGATTAACCCCCTCCCCCCCCATTGTCCACTTACCTGCAGCACCCAGCTCCTCTTCTTGGTCCGGTCCTGTGTCCGGTCTTCAGAGCACCCTGCCCCCCTCTCCCCCGACTAGTATTATAGAGAAGGCGGGGCTTAGGAGAGTACCCACCCACACTCTCCTAAGCCTCGCCTTCTCTATAATACTAGTCGGGGAGGGGCTTAGGAGAGTGTGGGCGGGTACTGGGAGGGGAGACGTGAGTGATGCCCCGCCTACTCCCAGCATCTCTACAATACTAGTCTAGGGAGGCGGGGCGCAGGGCGCTCTGAAGAGGACAGAGGACCCCACCTCCCTAGACTAGTATTGGATGCAGGGAGTAGGCTTAGTGCGGTTGGAGAGTGTGGGCGGGGAAACATCAGAAGACTCTGAAGACAAGTGGACCAAGTAGAGCTGGGAGCTGCAGCTATGCAGGTAAGTGGACAACGGTGGGGGGTAGGGTTAATCACTACACAGCGTGGGGTCCAAAAATTTTTGGACTACATGCTGTGTAGTGAATTGGATAATTTTTAAATCCAATCTCTGAATGATCGGAAATTGGATTTTAAAAACGATCCTGAAATGTCAAGATCAACCCTAAGTGCTGGCGATGTAGCAATGTCCAATGTAGCAGAGCTGGACCTGCTACACACTCAGGGCTGCTGCATCGGATTGTAGCACGTTCAGCTCTGCTTCATCTTGGCATAGGAATGCATTGACCAGCATGGATTGGCCGAATGCCGTACTTCTGTATGGCATTTGGCCAATCAATGCTGGTCAATGCATTCCTATGGGAAAACATCAGCTCGCGCATATCGCAAGCTGACAGGGATCCCGACGAGATGGAGCCCCAAAGAGTTGTGTGAGTAACATTCCCCCCTAAATAAAGGTAATCCCTAGCTAACCCTGCCTGTAGATCTGTCCCTGTCTCAGTCACATACTTCACAGTCCCAAATTAGTCGAATGGTAAATCCACCATTCGTCTAAATTGGAGGTTATCTGTTTCCGGCCGCCAATTACTTTTTCCGATTTTTTATCACTGCCCCCGTTGTCGTAGTTCCTATCCCACCTCCCCTACGGTGTTATTGGTGCAAAAAATGTGCCAGGGAAGGTGGGAGGGGATACGAATTTTTACTGCGTTTGCAGCCTTGTATTCGATTGTAATCCCAAATGGCCTGATATTCGATCGAATCTGTATTCGATCGAATGGCATTCGCTCATCTCTAATTACTAGGAATAGTAATCCCAGCAAGTACCTGTGTTTTACTTTCACTTTACAGTAGCTTCCTCTCCTCGATACGACAGCATAAAAACTGTGCTGAAAAAGTCGGTTTATACTCGAGTATATACGCTATTCTGTACAATGTACTGGGAAGCTGGAAAAAAATTCAGAGTGGGGTGGATTTGAAGAAAAAGTGCATTTGTGCGACTTTCTTACGGGCTTCGTTTTAACGGCATTCACTGTGCTGCCAAAATGACATGTCATCTGTATTCTATGTTTCAGTATGATTCCCAAGATACCAAATTTAGATTGTTTTATTTACATTTTAACCCCTTAATAAAAATCCCAAACTGTGCCAATTTTTATTTTTTTTCTAAAAGTCGCCATCTTCTGACACCCACAGCTTTTTTATACTTCCATGTAAGAGGATGCATAGGGCGTCTTTTTTTTATTATTATTATTTTTTTTTTTAAATGTAGATTGTGAGCCCCACATAGAGCTTACAATGTACTTTTTTTTCCCTATCAGTATGCCTTTGGAATATGGAATGGAAATCCATGCAAACACAGGGAGAACATACAAACGCCTTGCAGATGGTTTTTTGCCCTTGACGGGATTTGAACAGCAGGACTCCAGCGCTGCAAGGCTAACCACTAAGCCACGGTGTGGCCAACATAGGGCATCTTTTTTTGTGGGGTACTCTTTAGTTATACCATTTTGGGGAATTGTTATTGCTTTGATCACTTTTTAT